>NC_035435.2:89731527-89961321 GCF_002127325.2 Helianthus annuus
AATATTTTATTTTAGTGTTTCGCATGATAAAATTTCATTCATCGCTTAATTTGGATCGTTTTTGCGTTCGTTGCGACTTCCGTCGTAACTAAGCGAATAACGCGATCGAACGACCAAACGAACCGACGTCCAAGATGTTTTTGAGCATGTTTTGAGTTCCCTATACTTTAACTTCATTTTAGAGCCTTGAAATGAAGTTAACGAGGCTTAAACATGCCAAAAATGCATCAAAACACATGATTCTGAAGTATAGGGACCAAAACTGCAATTTTGTGATAGTTAGCTAGGCGGCCCGCGTAGACCATATGTATATCTTATGCGGCCCCCGTGAGAGGCCCAGTTCTGCAGAAATGCGTTTCCAGCCTGTTTCCAACTGTTCTACCTGATTTTACCTCTTGCAAATGGTATTTTGGATACCATGGGCTCATTCTAGGGGTACCCAAGGTATTACAAAACAAGGGGCACACATGGAGGGCTAGGATTGAAGCTCGTTTATCAAGGAACGATCCTAACGGTTGTGATTTTCCTATAAATACCCAACACCTTCATTGTTGCAATTCACACAAATCTGATCTAATGTGCTCGAAGTTGAAGCCTTTGCTTCATACCTGAGCTATTTGGATCAAGATTTGCTTGCTTGGACCCTTTATAAGTATTCCTTCGTTCTTTTATGCGTTTTTCGTTTAAAAGTCAAACTTTTTTTGACTTTCTGCTTTGACCAATTTATGGTCAAAGGAAGTTCGTTTGAACTTCATAACGTGAGCGTAATCACGATGGTTTTAGTCCCTAGTGACTATACCTACTGATTACCACGTTATCTAGGTTAGTGACGAGTCGTAGTTACGGCCAAAATGCGTATTCTCACGTATTTTGTAACCAAACTACGTTTGGGTATCAAAACCGTTTGTTTTGATATCAAAACCTGTTTTCTAACTTAACTAAACATGTTTTAGCATGTTTAGCTCATCACTTTTAGATTAGTGCTTATATAGAGTCGTAAGTCAAGCGGTCTAAACAACCGCTTAGACTTACGAACTAGACCCGTTTGGTCAATCATTAGGATCCGACCAAACATGATTATTGACCATAGTTGTATAGGGAATAACCTTTCGAGGTTATACCTTATGGTCACTTCGTTTAGTTAGTCGTATGATAGGTAGTGTATATTCCTTAGGAAAATTACCAAAATACCCTTTTATGCATAATTGTTATTTAAGCATATGTAACCCAAACTTTTGTCATTTAACTGATTATGCAACATAACTAAACATGTTTAGGCATATAATACTTGTCATAGGACTAGTTAGGCGGTCCGAACGCGTTTTACGCAAACGACGCGTTAAAGTAGCGTAAGCTACCTAAACGGGTCGTAATGGGTCGTAAGCACTTAGGCTAGGTTTCCTTTTAGTATGTAGGCCTTGTTAAACCATATCATATGAGTTCCCAAACTCATTTGGTTTACGAGACCTCATCCTATCCGATCTTCCGTTTTAGGTCCGGTTTATTTATGTAGTTACCTATATTAGGAGCCGCTTGATTCCGTGCTCCCTCTAGCTTGCTTGGTAGTTGTTCAAGACTTCTAAGCACTCTCAAGTGAGTACATAGTCCCCTCTTTTACTATTTTCAAACTGTTTTGGGGTGAAGCATGTGTACCTAATTGTTATATTCATGATTTCAAAAGTATAATTGATTATACATACTAGTACTTATCTTTTTACAAACTGAATGATTATTTATGGTTTAAACTCTAGTTTTTCTTAAAGATTATAAAATTAATGTTTGGAATAGTACTTATTTTTGTTCACCAGACCGGTTGGTAGTATGATATAGCGCTATAGGATTTGACACCCCATTCCTGTTGTCATGGAATGTCCGAAACCAATTTATTTTTCTCCATCCAAATAGGGATTGCCTTTGTGGTATTCCTATAGTCTCAAAGGTGTATTTTGATGCACTAGGTCTGAATGAATTCTGAAAATGACATTATTTTTGTATATTTAGTTATACTCCCAAAAGTATAGTTTGATATGATCTCATATGTGATATTGTACAAAACCAACATATATTTTGTTAATCATTAAAACATAGTTTGATATGTTATTTACAAAACCAAAAGCATAGTTTAATATGTTATTTATACAACCAAAACATAGTTTAATATGTTATTTATAAATCCAAAGTATACTTTTGACATACTACTGATAATTATTATTTTTAACAACTAAAGTATATTTAATATACTATTTGTTTAACGATTGGGTTTTGATTAGTGTTTAGATAATGGGACGGGTGTAATGTGACGAAAACATGGTAGATACGCCGCTGGTACTTCTTATATATAAGTGTTTTCATCACATTACATACCGTGGCGTTATTTAGTACACTTGGGTTAACGATTTTGGAACTGAAATATATTTTAATATATTACTTATTCGACTTTCTTAAAACTAAAGTATATTTTTATATATACTATAAATCTTTTTATCAAAATATTGTTATTATTGATTGTATATGTTTTATGACTAAATGATAATATGAAACTGTTAATACGTACGAGTTTAAGGATTGATGTTGCTGGATCACGTTGATCGATTTGTGATTTTGTTAGTAGATAATTGCATGTTAATGTGCTGATCAGTTATACATAATTGTTATTTATATTGTATGACCCCTGTTGATGAAAGGGGGTCCGAAACAAAGTGAAATTGGGCGATAATTGGATACAAGGTGTAGGTTTAGTAGAGGAATAATCGATCTAGGTTGACGATGGGTTGTTAAGCGAGTTGACGTAATCCAATAGTATGATCCGTTGGGTTGGTTTATGGGCCGGGTACCATGGTTTGGGTAAGTGGAATGAAATCCACTAGAATCATGAACAATTATAAAAGCAGGAAGTGTGGGTTGATGAACTTTAATATTGAACCACTAATGTTTACAAGTTTGGATTTAAAGTGAATATGAGTTCTGGAATGGCTAGAGCAAATTGAAAGGTTAAACTAATAATGATAACATGCTAAAATCGGTGTGGGCTAAGCAGTGAACGAACATCAGAATTAATCGGGCTACGGGTTGTGTGGGCCGAAGTGACATAGCGAGTGGACTGATTATTGAACCTGGATCAGCGGCATAGCCATTATAGACCGTGGACCGGTTGGGTCAAATTTCCCAGTGGGCCGGTCGAGCGGGTAGGGTTATGTAATTAAATGGCGGGTTTCGTAAATTGGACCACGTTACGATCTGGGCTGCAAAGAGGAGTTGGACCCAACCTGTTCGGGCCGAGTCTTATTCCTTTTTATAAAACACCATAGTGGGTCTAGTATGAGCGTTTGTAACAAATCGATTCATTTGCATAACCCGAAAACTTGTGTGGTACTATTTCGATGCTATTTGTGATAATTGGTGTGTTAGATATGTATACGGGTTCGCATGCTAGATAAGCAACACTTGAACACGTATGAGTAATACATGATTCTTTGGTGCTATGTGTCGTATGATTATATGTGTGAATATACTTGAATACGGGTCTAATGTTGAATGGAATCAATAATAGGGCGTGGTCGGTTATCATAACTAAAACAAGTGAAACACTCTGCCGAGCACATCAAGGTGAGTTCACTACTTTGAGCATGCGTCCCGGTGGTTTGGGACATCACATGTGAAAATACACTTAGCACTAAAGTACGAACATATATGTTAACAACTCATGTTATGTGTGACACTCCTTGAACTTTCATGACCTATGCTGTGATATAATCTGTTTTGTTGCTTGAAGTCGGGGAAACCTTGTAACATGAGTTCGGAGGAACTGAGATAAACATGCAAACTGGGTTATTATTAAGGGTGCACACATAATAATAATGTGGGGTGCATGTGAGTCCCAGTGAAACTTGACAAGTGTGAAAAGGATTCCGCTATGTTAGTTGATGTTGTGATAGAACTTAGACACCTGTGGAGATCATAGTAATGCTTAACTCCTACTTGAACTTGCTTTTTGAAATCCTTCATTTACTTATATAGAATCATTAGTGGATGTGGAGAACGTGGTGGAGGCCGCGGTGGTGGACGTGGCCATATTGCTATGACTCAGGCTGAGTTAACCGATCTCATCAACACTCGCGTGGCTGAAGCCTTAGCGGCTTATCAGGCTAGTACGATGTGTACCAAACACTCTTTATCCTTGTGTCGCATGCTTGAGTGTTACTTGTTTGTCATATGTTCTTTCGTTAATAGGTCAGCAGGTGCAACAGAATCTGCACCATCCACCTGTTTGCACGTTCAAAACCTTCATGGATTGTAAGCCGCAGACCTTCAGTGGGACTGAAGGGGCTGTAGGACTCCTGCGTTGGTTCGAAAAGGCGGAGTCTGTATTCGCGATGTGTAACTGTCCGGTTGGGGACATAGTGAATTATGCTACGGGCACACTGGAGGATGGTGCCCTAACATGGTGGAATGCCCAGGTTCAGCTGTTGGGCATCGAGGCAGCGAACGCCACTACTTGGGACGACTTTATGGAGCTGACCAGGGAGGAGTATTGTCCTCGTGACGAGATTCAGAAATTGGAAAACGAGTATTATGATTTGAAGATGGTGGGATCTGAGATTGAAGCATAAGTGAAGCGGTCGCATGAGTTGGCTGACATGTGCCCGAATTTGTCCCGACCTATGTCTCGAAGAATTGAGTTGTTCATCAAGGGATTACCTCTACGAGTGAAGGGTTTGGTTACTGCAGCTAACCTCAATAACTTAACTCAGATTGTCCGTTTGGCTCACAAGATCGTCGATCAGGAGGTGGAGAGTAATTCACTGCCACCACGTGTTTCTACTACAGCTACTACTCCCGCCACTGACAGCAAGCGTAAGTGGAGCGATGTGGACAAGGCGTCCAATTCAGTGCAGTCACAGAAAAGGCCCGACATTTGCAGCAATCGTAGTTTCAGCTAGTCGTCTTCAGTGAATTAGAATCAGGGTAACAGTTCAGGTCAGGGTTCTTATGCGGGAAAACTAGCAAAGTGCAGTAAGTGAAACTATCACCATCGGGGGCAGTGTACTCGTATATGTCACAGGTGCAACAAAGCAGGGCATATGGCCAAAGATTGTAGGGTTTCACTTCCGAGACAGCAGCAGCAGCAGCCACAGCAACATGACAGACAACAACCTCAGCAGAATCTGGGTAATCGCAAGAGTTGCTTTCAGTGTGGTGACGAGAGTCATTTCAGGTGGGATTGCCCTCAACTGAATTAGAATTTGGGTAATAACAACAACCATGGGAACAACAATGGGAACAACGGGGAAACGGTGCTTGTGGGCGCGTGTTTACTATTGGAGCTGGGGAGGCTCGGAATAATGGCAATGTAGTGACTGGTACGTTTTCAGTAAATGGTATATTTGCTTCTATTCTATTTGACTCTGGTGCCGATTGGAGTTATGTATCATTGGGATTCAGTCGTCAGTTAGGGTTGAGTCCTACACCACTTGTAACTAAACACATAGTAGAGATAGCTGATGGTAAAACTATTAAAGCTTCACACGTTCTGGTTGGGTGCAAACTCGACCTCCTGGGTCAGGTATTCGATATTGACCTACTCCCTGTTACTCTTGGAAGTTTTGATGTGGTTTTCGGCATGGACTGGTTGTCCAAGCATCAGGCGGAAATTCTCTGCAAAGAGAAAATCGTGCGTGTTCCTCTTCCTAGTGGAGAATCCTTATCGGTCCAGGGTCATCGTAGTGGTGCCACGGTTAGCATTATTTCGGCAATGAAGGCTCAGAAGTGTCTACGTAAGGGTTATCCTGCTATCTTAGCTCTAGTTACCGACTCGCAATCTGATGAGAGGAAGATCGAGGACTTTTCAGTAGTTCGTGATTTTCCTGATGTGTTTCCTGAAGAACACCCTGGTTTACCTCCTCACCGTCAGGTGGAATTTCAGATTGACCTCGTGCCAGGAGCAGCCCCAATTCTGTTGGATAGGGGTTTTATCCAACCTAGCATTTCACCTTGGGGAGCCCCAGTACTGTTCGTGAAGAAGAAGGATGGGTCCTTCCGGATGTGTATAGATTATCGTGAGCTCAGCAAAGTGACGGTCAAGAACCATTATCCCTTACCCCGTATCGACGACCTGTTTGACCAGCTGCAAGGGTCAAGTTTTTATTCCTAGATCGACTTAAGGTCGGGTTATCACCAGGTACGAGTTAGAGAGGAGGATGTTCCCAGAACGGCTTTTCGGACGCGGTATGGCCACTATGAGTTTTTGGTTATGCCGTTTGGGTTGACCAACGCATCGGCAGTCTTCATGGATCTCATGAACTGTGTGTGCAAACCGTATCTCGATGATTTTGTTATTGTGTTCATCGACGATATCTTGATCTACTCCAAGAGCAAGGAGGACCACGAGCGACATCTACGTCTTATCTTGGAGCTCTTGAGAAAGGAGCAGCTTTATGCGAAGTTTTCTAAGTGTGATTTCTGGATTCGGGAGGTACGCTTTATGGGGCACATTGTTAACGAAAAGGGGATACATGTGGATCCTCCCAAGATTGAAGCTATTAGGAATTGGGCAGCACCGAAGAATCCTTCGGAGGTGCGACAATTCCAGGGTCTTGCATGTCACGGCTCCCGACCCTACCCTGGACGGAGTCGGGAGCCGCGGGCAGATTTCAGTGGTACCCGTGGTATTTAATTTATGCGGCAGCGGAAGTCTTTTATTACTGGATCTTTTCACCGTAAAAATGCTCGTTTAATATATTACACCAAGTTTTAAGGGATAAATCCCATAATTTACAATAAGTTGATTTCACACAGAAATCTTTATTTTTTCAAAACACGTTTTATTGGTTTATTTACACTGAGCCACTTCTTGAGCTTGATAGTGCTTTACTGCACTTTTCCTGGATCACACAGATCACCTGAAACATGTTTGAAAAAGGTTTTGTCAGCGGGGAAATACTGAGTGAATCATTCCATTTTCTAAAACGACCCGTTAGTTATAAATTTACAGTATTAAGAGCGATTACAATGTTTCTATCAACCAATTATCAAGAATGGGTATTTGTCACTTGACCGGATCTGTGACTGTGGTCATACCACTATTGGGTCCCGTTGCCCTAATAGTGACGGTTTACTCACACAGAGTAATAATCACTCACATAGAGTAATACTCACTCACATAGAGTGATAAAAATAGTAATGTGCACAATACCCCACATACCAGCTGTAATTTGGTGATTACAAAGACTTAATCCCTGTAATTATAACCTTTGAAAATAACTTGAGGTATTGTAATACTTACTCACAAACTGTGAGAAAACAGTTAAAAAGAAGAATGACTCACATTGCAGTTTTAACGAGCAAATAGATAATGCCTACTGATTAGCCTTGATTACACCTAGTTTAACACAATGCACACACAGACAGGTTAGTAACTAATACAGCAGTTACGTCAATTCACGAGATTAAACCCTCACAATGATTAATCAGTGCAATACTCGATAATTCAATCGGATTCACAACGAATAACAGAGCATAGTCCGAATTCGAACAGCACTCTAATATTCAAGTCAAAATCACGACGAATAATCAAAGTACAAGCTCAATTGAGCAGCACCTGGACTATCATCGGATAGTTATAATCGATCGGACGTTGAATCGTAATAGCGATCGAGTTATTACCCTGATTGTGGCAGCACCTCGTGATTAGTGTGTGTTTGATAGTAATTTACGTCTAACTCAGTGTGTATTATGAGTTTTAACGTCGAATGAACATCTGAATTCAAGTCCCAACCCCTTCTATTTATACTGAAAATTTAACCCGCCCGCGTGTCGCGTAAGATGACAGTGATTCTGTCGCGACTCGCCTGGGAAACCCATCTAGCCTAGAGTAGCCTTGTTGTGGGTATAGGCCTGCTGAGTTGGTTTCGACTGAAACTTAGCTCCCACGTAAAAACTGTTAAGATATTACCAACTAGGGTTTATCCCCCCTGAGTTTTAGGGGTCCTGATCCTGATTTCGATTGTTATGAAAATTTTAGGGTTAGTGCAAAATTACTTGGGTGTCTTAACTAGGGTTTTCTTATTAACTAATTATCGTTCTAATTATTGATTTTAGTGGCAGTTGTTACATCCTCCCCACCTTAAGAAAAATCTCGTCCTCGAGATTTATTGGAATAGATGAGGATATTTGCGCTTCATTTCTGCTTCCAGTTCCCAAGTGTACTCTGGTCCTCTCTTGGATTCCCATTTGACTTTTACTAGCACTAGTCGTTTGTGCTTGAGAAACTTGATCTTCCGGTCTTCTATTTGTAGGGGTTTCTCTACGAATTTTAGCTTTTCATTTACCTCTATATCTTGAAGAGGTACTATTAGGGACTCGTCTGATAAACATTTCTTGAGATTGGATACATGAAATACATCATGTACTCCAGCTAACTCTTCTGGTAGTTGTAAACGATAAGCAACTGGTCCGATTCGTTGAATCACTGGGAATGGTCCAACGTACCTTGGACTTAGCTTTCCTTTCTTACCGAATCGTACTACTCCTTTCCAAGGAGAGACTTTTAAAAGTACTTTATCTCCTACTTGAAATTCTAAAGGCTTACGACGATTGTCTGCATAGCTCTTCTGACGATCCCGAGCCGTTTTCAATCTTTCCTTAATCTGAGTTATCTTGTCAGTAGTTTCTTGTACAATTTCAGGACCTGATAATTGACTTTCTCCGATTTCTGCCCAACATACTGGAGTTCTGCACTTACGTCCGTACAATGCTTCGAATGGTGCAGCTTCGATGCTTGAATGATAACTATTGTTATAGGAGAATTCAATTAATGGCAAATGGCTATCCCAATTACCACCAAAGTCAATTACACATGCTCGGAGCATGTCTTCTAGAGTTTGTATTGTCCTTTCACTCTGTCCGTCTGTTTGTGGATGATATTGAGTACTTAGATTTAGTCGAGTTCCCATTGCTTTCTGAAAACTTGTCCAGAAATGAGAAGTAAATCGACTATCTCTATCCGATACTATGGAGAGTGGGACTCCATGTAGGGATACTACTTCGTCCACGTACAGTTGTGCTAACCTTTCCATGCTAAAGGTTTCTTTCATTGGTAAGAAATGAGCTGACTTGGTTAATCGGTCTACGATTACCCAAATCGCATCATTACCTTTTCTGGTTCTGGGTAACTTGGTAACAAAATCCATTGTTATGAGTTCTCATTTCCATACAGGTATTTCTAACTGTTGTAGTAGTCCTGAAGGTTTCTGGTGTTCTGCCTTAACTTGTGAACAGGTTAAACATTTGGATACGTATTCGGCTATATTCTTTTTCATTCCTATCCACCAGAAATTATTCCTTAAATCTTGGTACATTTTATGGTTTCCTGGGTGCATGGTATACCTAGATTTATGAGCTTCTTCTAAAATCTTATTTCTTAACTCTCCTTGCTTAGGTACCCAAATTCGTTTCTTATGGAATTTCCAAATTCCATCATTTCCTTGTTCTAGTTCTTTCAGGTAACCTTTCATTCCTTCAGCATCATCTTTGATTGCTGTTTGCTGAACTTCTTTGATTTGTGCCATTAAATCTACTTGTAGATTTAACCTCAGAGCACGGACTCGTTTCTGTTTCTCATGGTACTTACGACTTAAGGCATCTGCAACTACATTTGCCTTCCCTTCGTGATATTGGATATCACAGTCGTAATCGCTTAGCATCTCCATCCATCTTCTTTGTCTCATGTTTAACTCTTTTTGCCCAAATATATATCTTAAACTCTTATGATCTGTATAGACAGTAAACTTACTTCCATACAGATAATGTCTCCAGATTTTAAGGGCAAAAATTATGGCTCCTAGTTCTAGATCATGAGTCGTATAATTTTCTTCGTGCTTTTTCAGTTGTCTAGAAGCATACGCAATTACCTTCTTGCGTTGCATTAACACACATCCGTATCCTAATTTTGAAGCATCACAATATACTTCAAAGTCTTTTGTTCCTTCGGGTAAAGCTAAGATTGGTGCATTCGTCAATCTATGCTTTAAAATCTTAAAGGCTTCTTCTTGTCTAGGTCCCCATTCAAACTTAGTGGCTTTACAGGTTAACTTAGTTAAAGGTACGGCTATCTTAGAAAAATCTTTGATAAATCGTCTATAATATCCAGCTAAGCCTAGAAAACTTCTTATCTCCATAGCTGTTTGTGGGACTTTCCATTTTGTAATTGCTTCTATCTTAGCAGGATCTACATGGATACCTTCATGATTTACCACATGACCTAAGAATTGTACTTCTTGTAGCCAAAATTCACACTTTGAGAATTTGGCATAAAGCCTTTCTTTTCTTAACAGAGTTAAGAGAACATGTAAATGTTCACAATGTTCTTTTTGGCTTTTGGAATAAATAAGTATGTCGTCGATGAAAACGATCACAAATTTATCCAAGTATGGTTTACAGATGCGATTCATCATGTCCATGAATGCGGCTGGGGCATTCGTTAATCCAAAGGGCATGATTGTAAACTCATAATGACCATACCTAGTTCTGAAGGCAGTTTTAGGTATGTCTTCTTCTTGTACTTTCAACTGATGGTATCCGGATCTTAAATCTATCTTTGAGAAGTACCTAGCTCCTTGTAATTGATCAAAAAGATCATCAATCCTTGGTAATGGGTATCGATTCTTAATCGTAACCTTATTCAATTCTCTATAATCGACACACATTCTCATCGATCCATCTTTCTTTTTCACAAACAACACTGGTGCACCCCAAGGGGATGAACTAGGTTGTATGAATCCTTTGCTTAATAATTCTTCTAATTGCTTTTTCAATTCTAACATTTCAGTAGGTGCTAATCTATATGGTGCTTTAGCTATTGGTACAGTACCTGGAATTAAATGAATTCTAAACTCTACTTCTCTATCAGGTGGTAATCCAGGTAATTCTTCTGGAAAAATGTCTGGATATTCTGACACCACCGGGATGTCCTGAAGTTCCTTATCTTTAGTGTTAATGATTACTGAAATCATGTACACCATTTCCTGCTTTCTCGAATAGCTTGCCAATTTTATTACGGAGATGAATTTCAGTGGCTTTCGAGGTCTTTCTCTAGTAATTAAAATTACTTCTCCTGTAGGTGTTTGAATTTCTACAGCATTTTTGTCACATAAGATTCGTGCATGGTTGGCTATTAGCCAATCCATTCCTAAGACTACATCGAATCCTGCTAAATTCATTGGTAACAAATTTGCAGAAAACTTATGGCCTAATAATTCTATTTTTCCTTCTTGCCAGATTTTATCTATTTTCACAGAATTTCCTTCTGCGGTTTCTACTGTAAAGATTTGCCTAAGAGGGGTTAAAGGTAAATTAAGATCTTGGCAAAATAAAGTATTTATAAAACTTTGGTTCGCACCAGAGTCAAATAATACTTATGCAAATACGTTGTGAACTAAGAACGTACCAGCTATCACATCTGGAATGAGTTCGGCCTCTTGAGTGGTTAGCTGGAATGCCCGCGCATTTTTCTTGGTTGTTCCTTCAGCTGGTTTGGCTTGGTTAACTACAGGTTTAGCTATCTTAGGACATTCAAATTGAAAGTGTCCTCTTTCTCTGCAATTATAGCAAACTCTTGTTTTCTTCCTGCAGTCTTCTTCCCGATGTCCTTTCATTTTGCAAAAATTGCAAACCATGTTGCATTGTCCATAATGCTTCTTTTTGCAAATTTTGCAGAACGGGGACGATGAGGATTGCCCGGTTCCTCTTTTCTTGGTATTACCCACACGAAATCCTTGGGTAATCTTTTGAGCTAATTCCTTCTTGCGATCTTCCTCTCTTGTGCGTACCAATTCATCTGTTAGGGTATTAGCTAATTCTACAGCATCGTCAATAGTACGAGGTCTCGCAGCTTTAACGATGTTTCGGATCTCACTAATTAACCCCCAGATGTAACGAGAAATAAGTACCGGTTCTGGCGAAGCCAGTGATGGCACTATCCTTGCGTATTCAAAGAATGTCGAAGTATAGCCCCGACAATCTACTCCTAGCATACGATGACTCAGGAACTTGTTTGCCATTTGTTCCTTCTCGTATTCGGGACAGAATTTTCTTTCTACCAGATTCTTAAATTCTTCCCAACTCATGGCATAGGCTATCCTTCTTCCTTTTGCCTGGAGGACCGTATTCCACCATTCTAGTGCTCCTTCCTTGAATAGATTTGATGCATACATCACTTGATCCTCTTCGGCACATTTGCTTATTGCGATTACTGCTTCGGTTTTCTCTAACCAACGCAGTGTTGCAGTTGCCCCTTCGTTACCTGCAAATTCAGCGGGTTTGCAAGCAAGAAATTCTTTGTATGTGCAACCAGGCGTTGCGGCTTTTATTCTTTTAGGGAGTGGGGCCCGTTGCGGATCATGATCGTCATGATTGCCGCCTCCATTTATGTTGTTACTGCCGTTATCTTCTGGAATACGTTTACTAGGAATTAATTGTGGTTCGGCAGGTTTCTGAACAGCAGCCACAATTTCTGGAATAGCATGAGCTATCCCTTGGGCGATAAAGTGCTCGATATCTTGTCGAGTTATATATTGATCTTCCTGTTCTTGCTCAGATTGATTTACTTCATTAATTGGTTCATTGTTAGCGTTTTCCATCTGCTAGTTGGTAAAAATTATTAGTGTCTAACTTATCAATGACAAAATTCACATAGATAAACACATAGATTATTACAATATACAAGTATAACCAAAATTGTCGATTTCTCGACTTTTACTTTGTTATGGTATATTGTATATGCATCCATACACACCATATTTTACAGAGTTTTATTGCCCATTTTACAGAATTTTAAGTTACTATCATACAATACGGCTTTCTGTGGTTTAACTGACTGTTCTAGTAACGATGCTCCCTCTCATCGTACTTCCAAGTTTGATGCTCCCCCATTTCCCTGATCCTATTACCTGTACCTATCAGTTCTTCACCGAACTGAAGGAGTTCAGCTAGGTTTTCATTACTCATGGGAGGATTCGGGAGTGGTTCTGGGTCAAATTGTGGAAGAAAGCTATAAGGACTGTTGACTATGTTTTGAAATTGCCAATCGTTTGTCCACCATTCTTCTAGTTCCCCTAGTAGTTGAGTATGGATTAAAGGTTCTTGAATAGCCGGTGCTACGGTTAAAGGAAATTGGACTGTAGCCGGGTAAGGATACAGATTAGTGCGGATTGGGCTTATGACCTCACAGTTTCCTAATAGACGGTCTATTTCATCTTGGAAAGTAAGTTCTTCTGGCTGTTTGGAACTTTCGCCAATCTCTATTCCCTTTTGTTTCAGATCTATTCTTATTTCCTTTTCGGGTGGTTTTGAACTTTCTCCTGTTTCTATTTCCTTTCCCTTGCTCACGATCACAGGATTTTCTATTTTAGGGAGTCTCCTAGTGGCAGGCTTCCTACGGCGTACTTTCCTCCACCCTACGTATCTTCTCTTCTTTTTAGGTTTGGCTTTTTCCAGCGGTGGAGCTTTGAATTCCACAGGTTCTTCTATGTCAGCAATGTAACCATTAAAGTTGTGAGATACTTCGATAGGCACTGGATAAAAGTTGAGATTCTGGAATGCTTCCGACATCTCATTCATGCTGCATAGTATATATGCAAAATACAAGAATGCAATGTTAAAACTTTGGAACAAAGTTTAACAAACAAACACTGAAGTTTTATTGCATATTACTTTTTGTACAGAAATAACGGAAGTAAACACACTGGGATTTTATTTATTTACTGGGTGGTGATTTCTCTTACTAGACCCAACTTATAGGATATTTAGAGTTTGGCATTTTCTGCTACAGTAGCTAGCATATAGAGATTTGCCCATTTCTTGTCTGTTTTATCTTCCCAAGGTGTATTATTACCCAATTCTTGAACTTCTGGGTTAAACCTAACTCTATTGGTTCGGGGTTTCTTTTTCTCCTGACTCTTTTTAAGTATCGAATCCCTTTTCTCTGGGGAAAGAGGATTCTCATAGTTCGCCTTGCGGACAAAGATTCCTTCTTCTAGGTTTACTAGGTTTTTAGAAGAAGATGCAACATCTAGTTTGTGGTAGATAGCAGACAGCTTTTGCTTACCCATACTGTAACTAACAAGTAATCAGTTAAGAAAACATATAATCACAAAATAACAACTAGTAAATTTAAGTATTCTGTCAAATACTTATTTCCGTAATAGGCTTAAATCAGTGGCTCGATCAGTGGCTCGATATTTATTAATTCTTAGCTCTGATACCACCTTCTGTCACGGCTCCCGACCCTACCCTGGACGGAGTCGGGGGCCGCGGGCAGATTTCAGTGGTACCCGTGGTATTTAATTTATGCGGCAGCGGAAGTCTTTTATTACTGGATCTTTTCACCGTAAAAATGCTCGTTTAATATATTACACCAAGTTTTAAGAGATAAATCCCATAATTTACAATAAGTTGATTTCACACAGAAATCTTTATTTTTCAAAACACGTTTTATTGGTTTATTTACACTGAGCCACTTCTTGAGCTTGATAGTGCTTTACTGCACTTTTCCTGGATCACACAGATCACCTGAAACATGTTTGAAAAAGGTTTTGTCAGCGGGGAAATACTGAGTGAATCATTCCATTTTCTAAAACGACCCGTTAGTTATAAATTTACAGTATTAAGAGCGATTACAATGTTTCTATCAACCAATTATCAAGAATGGGTATTTGTCACTCGACCGGATCTGTGACTGTGGTCATACCACTATTGGGTCCCGTTGCCCTAATAGTGACGGTTTACTCAAACAGAGTAATAATCACTCACATAGAGTAATACTCACTCACATAGAGTGATAAAAATAGTAATGTGCACAATACCCCACATACCCGCTGTAATTTGGTGATTACAAAGACTTAATCCCTGTAATTATAACCTTTGAAAATAACTTGAGGTATTGTAATACTTACTCACAAATTGTGAGAAAACAGTTAAAAAGAAGAATGACTCACATTGCAGTTTTAACGAGCAAATAGATAATGCCTACTGATTAGCCTTGATTACACCTAGTTTAACACAATGCACACACAGACAGGTTAGTAACTAATACAGCAGTTACGTCAATTCACGAGATTAAACCCTCACAATGATTAATTAGTGCAATACTCGATAATTCAATCGGATTCACAACGAATAACAGAGCATAGTCCGAATTCGAACAGCACTCTAATATTCAAGTCGAAATCACGACGAATAATCAAAGTACAAGCTCAATTGAGCAGCACCTGGACTATCATCGGATAGTTATAATCGATCGGACGTTGAATCGTAATAGCGATCGAGTTATTATCCTGATTGTGGCAGCACCTCGTGATTAGTGTGTGTTTGATAGTAATTTACGTCTAACTCAGTGTGTATTATGAGTTTTAACGTCGAATGAACATCTGAATTCAAGTCCCAACCCCTTCTATTTATACTGAAAATTTAACCCGCCCGCGTGTCGCGTAAGATGACAGTGATTCTGTCGCGACTCGCCTGGGAAACCCATCTAGCCTAGAGTAGCCTTGTTGTGGGTATAGGCCTGCTGAGTTGGTTTCGACTGAAACTTAGCTCCCACGTAAAAACTGTTAAGATATTACCAACTAGGGTTTATCCCCCCTGAATTTTAGGGGTCCTGATCCTGATTTCGATTGTTATGAAAATTTTAGGGTTAGTGCAAAATTACTTGGGTGTCTTAACTAGGGTTTTCTTGTTAACTAATTATCGTTCTAATTATTGATTTTAGTGGCAGTTGTTACATTGCAGGGTACTATCGTCGGTTTATTCAGGGTTTCTCGAAGATTACTCAACCTCTCACCTCCTTGACACAGAAGAACGTTGTTTATTCTTGGGGAACGAAATAGGAGGACGCTTTCCAGCTTTTGAAACAGAAATTATGCAGCGCGCTGATCTTATCTTTACCAAAGAGTACTGAAGATTTTGTGGTTTATTGTGATGCATCGGTTCAGGGTCTCGGTTGCGTGTTGATGCAACGTGAAAAGGTAATAGCTTATGCTTCTCGACAGCTGAAGGTACACGAGAAGAATTATACCACTCACGACTTGGAGTTAGGGGCTGTGATATTTTCGTTGAAGATTTGGAGGCATTATCTGTACGGTACCAAATGCACCATCTACACCGATCACAGGAGTCTTCAGCATATCTTTGACCAGAAAGAATTGAATATGCGGCAACGCCGTTGGATAGAGCTTTTGAACAATTATGAGTGTGCTATCAAGTAGCATCCGGGTAAAGCTAATGTAGTAGCTGATGCACTTAGCTGAAAGGAGACGAAGCCTAAACGGGTTCGCGCATTACAACTCACTATTCATTCAAACCTTCCTGATAAGATTCATACAGCTGAGGGTTTGCGAGGTATGAAAAAGCAGCTCGAGCAGAGATCTGATGGCATCTATTATATTATGGAAAGAGTATGGATTCCTCTGTTTGGTGATCTCAGAGAACTTGTGATGGATGAAGCGCACAAGTCACGATACTCTATTCATCCGGGATCGGATAAGATGTATCAGGATCTTAAAGTTTTGTATTGGTGGCCGAATATGAAAGCTATCATCGCCACATACGTGAGTAAATGCTTGACTTGTGCTAAAGTCAAAGCAGAGCATCAGAAGCCCTCGGGTCTACTTCAGCAGCCAGAGATACCTTCGTGGAAGTGGGAGCAGATCGCCATGGATTTCGTTACAGGGTTACCAAGAACTCAGGCTGGAAACGATACTATTTGGGTGATTGTTGACCGTCTCACGAAGTCAGCGCATTTTCTGGCAATCAAGGAAATAAATAAGTTTTCATAGCTGGCAGCAGTTTATCTTAAGGAGGTGGTTTCTAGGCATGGGGTGCCGACTTCTATCATCTCAGATCGAGATCCGCGTTTCACTTCTGAATTATGGCAATCAATGCAAAAATCGTTCGGTTCACAACTCGATATGAGTACCGCTTATCACCCACACACAGATGGTCAGAGCGAGCGCACCATTCAGACGCTTGAAGACATGCTGCGAGCATGTGTGATTTATTTCGGGAAAGGATGGGAGAAACACTTACCGTTGATAGAGTTCTCCTACAACAACAGCTACCATACTAGTATTCAGGCAGCTCCGTTCGAAGCATTATACGGGCGGAAATGCCATTCTCCTCTCTGTTGGGCTGAGGTGGGTGACAGCCAGATCACAGGTCCTGAGCTAGTACTTGAAACTTTAGAAAAGATTGTTCAGATCAGGAATCGTATGGCGGCAGCGCGTGATCGTCAGAAAAGCTACGCTGACAAGCGTAGGAAACCGTTAGAGTTTGCAGTGGGTGACCGTGTTATGTTGAAAGTGTCGCCGTGGAAGGGTGTTGTACGCTTCGGGAAGCGTGGCAAGCTTAATCCGCGTTACGTCGGGCCTTTTAGAATTCTGGAGCAGATCGGTAAAGTCGCTTATAAGCTTGAGTTGCCTGCGGAGTTGGGTAATGTTCACGATGTCTTTCATGTCTCACAGTTGAAGAAGTGTTTGTCTGATGAAACACTGATTGTGTCGTTTCAAGAGTTAAAGATCGACGATAAGTTACAGTTTATCGAAGAGCCTATTGAGATCATGGATCGGGAGGTCAAGGTGCGTAAACATAGTCGTATCCCGATTGTTAGAGTTCGTTGGAACTCAAGACGTGGATCAGAGTTCACGTGGGAGCGTGAGGATCAGATGAAGCTTAAATATCCTCAACTTTTCCCTAAAGACAAGTCTAAATCTGGTAAAGCTGGTAAATTTCGGGACGAAATTCCTCTTCAAGTTAGGGATGATGTGGCACCTGAGCAAAATCCACAGCAACCTTAATTTCCTCACTTCACTCTTTCGTGCTTACTTGTCAAATTTCGGGACGAAATTTCTTTCAAGTTGGGGATGATGTGTGTAGGATCTTGTACGGACCCGAACGAGTCGTTCAGAGGAGTTTTAATCAGTTTCAGGTGCGGAAAACAAGAAACTGACTTCGAAACAGCAAACACTTTACTTTAAACACCTTTTGTATTAATATAACAGCTTGTACAATCAACAGGAAAACCGGCAACACCTCGGTATCCAAATTCCGAATCGTTACAAATGATCTCGCTTGAATCTGTATTTATAGGGATAGGGTTCCCCTTGAAATGACATGATCCATTTCAAGCGGAATCACTTGATTGTGATTTCGCCTTGAAACTGATCAAAGTCATTTCAAGCGGAATCAAGCAGTTCAAGTGGAATCAAGTATTTCATCACTAGAATCTTGTATTTTCTCGTACAACGTGCCCTGATCTAGCATATCTAGTCTAAGACTCGATACAAGACAAAGTCGACAGATGTATGCACCAACAGACTCCCCCTCAGATGTTGACGAGTCTTGCGTGTCGAGTCTTTGCAACTTCGGTCTTGATCCGTCTCTGGGCTTCACTTTTTCGATCTTCACTAACAGACTCCTCCTAACGATATGCTGGCATTCCTTAAGTTCATCAGCATCATCTGCTTCAGGATCGTAGTCTGACACACACTTGTATTCATAAAATCCTCAGGTATAGAAACCTAGCTTTCTAACACACAAGCTTCTCAGGATCTATCAATCCTGGCTCCACTAATGTTGTTCCAAGATCGTGACCTGGCTCTTATCTAGCTCAAGATATCTGCACAATCTCTACCTCAAAGTAAGTTTTACAATTTTAAAAAATTAACATGTATGCACCAACTCAAACTCTCCCTCAAATCAAACAGAAAGATTTATCAATAAACATCCTGATGAACCACTTGAAGATTTGATTAAACCACATTTTTAAGAACATACTCCCCCTCACAAAATAGTCATCATGTTCAGCACTTAGAATTTTGAAAATCAGTTCTCCAACACCAGTTGTCGAAAATCTTTTTGAATTTTTCAATGCTTATGCTAAAACACACTAAAATCTTTTTGGATTTTTGAATATAATGAAATGCAGTAAAGAAATATTTACTAACACTATTTTTGTGAGTTTATGTAAGAGGATCATATCAGTTTTTGAGACTAATCACCAACACCGTTAAGCTTCATTTCATTTTAAGTTCTAAACAATTCACTTAGATTGTCAGTATACTGGTCCACTTAAATTTTCACACACAATTCAATTGTTCCGAGATACGAGATTAATGTCTTAAGAACTTAAACTTATTTGTGTGTCCCACTACTTGAATATACTCTCGTATCCAGATCCCAATATTCAGTCTTACAGGTGAGTATACCACAGATGATATCTATAAAGGGGTTAGATGTGAAACCGTGAGAGCTCATGTCAGAACTTCCGTTCAGCAGAGAGATGACGGTTCGACTTTTAGTGTGTCCCCTTTAGAGGATCTTTTGTTTCAACAGCAATGACTATCAATTTTATTGTTTCATCAATTTGCTGAGGGCTGCGCTTTTTTCAAGCATTTGCGGAAAGTATTATACGGGGACTTGGTCAGAATTTCCATTCAGCAGAAGTCCCGGGATAATACCCCAGATATCACTGAGTATAAAGACCTAGTATCTCAGAAAGAGGGACCTTTCAAACAAGATTTCGGGGGTTACCCATATATCCAAGAATTTATTCCCCACGATATAAGCAAGTTTGAATTTAGGTTTATATCTCGTCACAATTTACTAAATGTGCAAAAACCTACTGGCATATCCACAGTGAGATTGTTTATCACATTTTAACTATCCATTTCTTTAGCATGTTGTGACCGCCCACTGATGTACTATCATTTCCTCTTTTATACATCAAAACTCATTTTGTTTTATCATGTTTTTGGCTTTTTCAAATCTTCTAATGTTTTTGGATTTTCTGAATTGGATTTTCTGAAAAATTCTTACTCCCCCTAAAATGCAAACACATTTTAAAGAAAGTTTAAAAAACAAACAGAGCTCTTGACCTACTTAAAAATTTTGAAAAAACAAACTATACAGAAAATTGACAACTGATATCGAATCGCCTCAAATTTGCCATCCTTTTGGCATAAACAATCAGAACTCCCCCTTTCAACAAACTATTTTCTCATTTAAGATTTCAAAACACTTAAGTTTGTTTTAATCAAAATGATTTTTCCGGAAAATAAGTTTGTTTTTACCACTTGTAAGTTAGGGTTCATCATCTTGTTCATTCAATCACATATATGAGGATTACATCAAGTTCAAACTAATGACCTTGACGAATCACTTGTAAGATCCAACCTCTTACCACTTGTAAAAATATCCAAAACAATTATCCACTTGTAGGAATAAACATCTACACAAACCATTTTAACAATCAAGATGCCGATTCCTGCTTCACACTTACCAACCTGGAAGCTCCGGCAGGTCACACCTAACCTGTAAAATATATAAAAATTTAAGATTCATTTTCACAAAAACAAATTTAACAAGAATGATGCCGATTCCTGATCCACGATTACAAACTTGGGATCTCCGGCAAGTCAGGTTTTTCAAGCAAAGAAAATGTCCACCCAAGCCTGACGAGCCTTGGGTGTTTTCAACTCTTCTGCAATTGGGGTGTATGTTGCTTTCTTTGTAGCATAAAAATCTTTTACCCCTTTAACTTTTCTATCGATCATCTTCCCAAAAATTTTCTTTACATTTCCATTAAAAGCTTTCTCAACATCAAATTCATCCTTTTCAGAATAAAATTGATTTGAGATCTCAACTTTTCCAACTTTTGATTTAAAATTTTCAGTCCTCAAAGGCGGAAAGTTCTCATCATCCATCGAAAGAACTGAGTTTTCACTCTTTTTAACAACATGTGGCTCCTCTGATTTTATGGAATTAGATTCATCGCCAGTTTTCACATCAGATTTCTTAACAACCCACTTTTGGTTGTCAAGTTTCACACTTCTCCTGTAAAATCCTTTTGAAGATTCACCAACTTCATATGTTGAATTTTTGAACACTTTAAACCTATCAGTTGGTGGCTCAGTTTTATCAACAACAACTTCTTTCAGTTTTCCAGAAACTCCCTGTTTTGTATTTGTTGCTTTAGGACAGTTCCATGCAATGTGACCAACTTCATTGCATCTAAAACAGGTTCTAGTTTCTTTTCTTTGAACTTCATTCTTCTTCTTCGCAGCAAGAAATTCTTGATTCAATTGTCTCCAGAATGAGCTCTTCTTTTCCTCTCAGCAGACGGTCCCGAAACAAATTTTGTATGTTTAGAAATTTTCTCATTTTTATAATTTTCAGGAGGTATAAAACCAAGACCTTTTTTTTTGTAGCTACCATTATGGTTTGATTTCTTTTGGAAACCAGAACCAGAATTGTAACCTTTCTTGTTTAACCGTTGTTGAACTCTTGAAGTGTATTTTTTAGGTTTTTCATTAAGATTTAAATCTTTTATTTCAGCCATATTAATTTCTATCATTTTGAAAACCTTTTTGATCATGTCAAAACGAATACTTCTTATTGGAAACTCTTTATCAAAATATAATTTGTCAGAATCATTCAAAGTATAGGCAACCTCAAATGTTTCATCATTCAAATTAGATTTTGACAACAAAAATTCTTTACTATACACCCGTTTTCCCGACGATTTTGAACTTTTTCCAGACAACTCAAACTCCCGACCGACAAACACGAACTTTCGGACTCGGACTTTGACTCTGACTCCTCATCCTTATCCAACACCTGATCTACCATTCTTTTAATTAATTCAGACTCATGATCTGTGTCAGACACTGTGAATGTGATTTCAATGTTGTCTGGTAATACATCGGTTAACTTGGACTCTAACTTTATATTGACCGCCTTTTTGACTTGTTCCTCATTCGTTTTTCTAGGCGAATACTCTTCCCAAATCGGAGGTGGACACTTGTTATAACAGACACTCTATTTCTTACCAGTATCCTTTTTTTCTTTGACTCCTTTTCTTCATCTTTAAACGCCTCAAAACATGCAACAGTAGGATAAATTCTGTCAATTAAGTAATCAGAACTTGTATAACTTCTCAGTAAACGTCTAATTCTTTCATTTTCAACTTTTTCACCATCCAACTCTTGTTTCCATTTCGTGCATTCTTCAATATAAAAATTTATCTCTTTCTGCTTCGACATCATTGTTGCATTCATCATTTTCAAAGCAGCATCTCTTTCAGAATTAGTTTTCTGCAAACTGTTCAATACATCGTATGATTCTTTCAAATTCTTCACATCAAACAGCAACTTTTCTTTCATCTTTTCAGATTCACTAAACCTATTGTCTTTTTCTTCACATTGTTTGCAGGATTCTGAACATGTAAGACATGGTTTTGTGACTTCAACTATTTTTTCAACCTCCACAATCTTCTCAATCACCTTTTCTACTTCAACTATCTTCTCAACAATCTTGATTTCTTTCCTGTCTTTTGCAGCTTTTCTCTATTTGAATTTCTTCAGTTTATCTGGAAAATAAAATTCAAAACTGTCAGAAGATAAATGAGTTTTTCCAATATTTATCTGTTCAATCTCTTCATCATCATCACTTGTATCTGATGAACTGTTTTCTGATGAAACAGATCTTTCATCCTTACTTTTCTCTTCATCCGATAACACTGCTATCCATTCTTTCATCAACTCTGGCTTTTGAATAATCTGAGCAATGAAAGCTTTAACATTGGGATCAGCTGGAATATATTTTTCCCAGCTAAAACCTTCAGCCACTTTCTCGTCATCTTGATCAATAATGCCATAATAAGCTTTCTTGTTGGCATCTTCGATCATTTTTCCATGTGCAGTTTGAGAATCCTTCTGTTGATGTGGTTGATGAGTGATTTGCTGATATATTGCCTTTCTGTAGTAATCATCTTTTCCAAACGGATTCTTAGCTCCACTAGTCTCCTGATTCTTGCACTCTCTTTTGAAGTGACCTTTTTCCCTGCATTTAAAACAAGTAACTTTAGATTTATCAAAACCTAAAGATGAAAGATGAGCATCCAAAAAATCATTTCGTCCTGTAATCATTTTGAACTTTTCAGCTCTTCTCAGAATACTAGCTAAAGCCCACTTTATATCCATAAGTTCCAATTCTTCTGCATCTATCTGGACATAATCTTCCTTTGTTAGCATCGGATTACCAATTTTTCCAGCAATCAACCCTTCATAGGATTCCAAAGCATTAACCAGTAATCCCATATGACTCTTCACAACTTCTTCAGAAAAATTCTGTCCATTTTGAAGATGATATGCCACATTGCACTGAATCATATGCCCATTACCAACATTCGCACTTTGAACACTTGGAAGATTAACGTTTGAAAACCCACTAGTGTTGACTGAACTTTGACTGCCTGTTCCAGATGAGTTTGCTGCACTAAACACGGTCTGGATCTTTGGACTAGCTTCCACTGTTTGAATATTTCCTTTGTATTATAGTTTGATGTCTTGTTGATTGCTTGAACTGTTCATTGTTGCAATTTTCTGTTGTTCAGGATCCTGTGCCTCAAGCTTTTCAATGAACTATCCTATCGACAATCTGCTAAACTGTCTAGAATTCTTCATAATCATGAGATATGTACCCCATTCCTTTTGTGGTAAAGCGTCAGCAAGCTTTTCAACCCATTCTGCTGGATTTTTAGTAATCTTCAACTGAGACATGGTACGCACAAGATGGCAGTATCTCTTAATGAGAGTCTTTGTAGTTTCACCAGGCATGCTCGTAAACAACTCAAACTCCTTTTTCAGCCGCGCTGCTTTACTCTGTAGCATCTATGTACTTCCTTCAAATTTCTTCTCAAGAGCTTTCCAAATCGAAAACGCATTTCCATCATGCTGAAGCAAAACAAATATATCCTCTTTGATAGCTTGCTGCAACAGACTTATCATCATTTTTTTCTCATTTATAACTTTCTCTCTCTAAGTCTGAAAACTCCGAGATAATTTTATCAACATTCATAGCAGTTTGTGGTCTGATGTATTCTGTTTCAATGCTTTCCCAAGCTCTTAGATGGTTTGCCTGAACCCAATTCTCAAAACGATTCTTCCATACATGGTACTCTTCCATTCCCATAAGTTTCGGGGGTTTTTGCATTGTTCCAGTTTCGTTTTCCATGTTCAAATTCTTAGCAATGTCAGCCGGAGTAGTCGGGGTTGTTGCAAATGCATTGTAGAATTCAGAATCCATGTTTCGGCAATACGTTTTTCAAAAACAGCAACTTTCAAGCGGAATAACCAAATACAAGTTCAAGCGGAATATCAAGATTCTCTTTCAAGCGAAATAGCAAAGTACAGTGTCAAGCGAAATCCCAATTCTGTTTTCAAGTGAAATCCCAATTCTGTTTTCAAGCGAAATCCCAAATTACCACTTAAAGCGGAAATTGTTTGAAGCGAAATCACTAACGACCCTTTTTGGAGCGGAATCATCAGGAACTCTCAAGCGGAATCTGATAACTGTCTGATTTCACTTGAAATGATTCAAGTGAAATAATAACTTTGAAACGTAATCAGTCAATTTCGAGCGAAATAAGCCGAGCAGAATCAAGATCTCGAGCGGAAACAGAAAAGGTTCTTTCGAGCGGAATCACTTCTCGAATTCATTTTGGTCATTTTTACTGCGAATTTTGGTCTCAAACTTTCAAGGGTTTATTAATATGCACTTTTGTACAATCTCTGAGAAATTGATCCAATTTTGACCGTTAAAATTTTCTGAAATGATGAAAGAAGGTGTAGAAGACAGAAATCACGATGAAATCCAGTTGAATTCGGCAGAACTCCTCCTCCTGAAGCTCTGATACCACTTGTAGGATCGTGTACGGACCCGAACGAGTCGTTCAAAGGAGTTTTAATCAGTTTCAGGTGCGGAAAACAAGAAACTGACTTCGAAATAGCAAACACTTTACTTTAAACACCTTTTGTATTAATATAACAGCTTGTACAATCAACAGGAAAACCAGCAACACCTTGGTATCGAAATTCCGAATCATTATAAAAGATCTCGTTTGAATCTGTATTTATAGGGATAGGGTTCCGCTTGAAATGACATGATCCATTTCAAGCGGAATCACTTGATTGTGATTTCGCTTGAAACTGATCAAAGTCATTTGAAGCGGAATCAAGCAGTTCAAGCGGAATCAAGTATTTCATCACTAGAATCTTCTATTTTCTCGTACAACGTGCCCTGATCTAGCATATCTAGTCTAAGACTCGATACAAGACGAAGTCGACAGATGTATGCACCAACAATGTGACAACCCAAACTTCCGAGGTCAGTGATGTTATTTATCAAATTCTAGCTTCTCGTTATTCACCCCCCTTTAATTGTGATTAAACGCGTTGTGTTAGTATTCTAACTTGTTCTTTGTATCTTTTGTGTTTGGGCCACGTCTTAGCATGCATCTAGTTATAGGTGGGTCACATTTATTAATATCATAACCGGCTCATACACACGGCTCATACTTATGGACTACCTTAGATTGCATCACTCAAGCCCAACATCAACCAAAGCCCAAACCGGACTCATTTCATTATCTGAATGTACAATTGGGCTTGGTAGAGCCCAAGTGGGCATTGATTTAGAGGCCAGCCATTGGCTTATCTTATATTTACACATAGTTTACGTGTAATGATTAACACAATCATATCTCCAACCCTAAAACCCCTCTAAGTGCGACGGCAGTAGATCATCATCGAAGCATTCTTCTTCTCTTCTTGCATTCAGGTATGTCCAGTATACCAATCATAGATTATTTGAGTGTGTTTATGGTCTTTTGAATGTGATTACATGATTAATAGGTTAGACATGAAATCGAAATTGCATGTTAGTGGTTCATATCGGTTTGTGTGTGGGTATACTAATAAATATTGATGACAATCGGTTGTGAGGGCCCATAGAGTGAAGTTACATGGTTACACAAAAATTTAATAATCTGAATAAGAACATGGCGGCCATGTGCGATCAAACAAAATCATGTGGACATTTAATGAAGTTGTCAGTAGTAATATTATATGCATGAATGATGAGTTGCATGACTTATTTGATTATTATATCACATGAACTGATTGTAAATTGATCACATATATGGATAGCATGTAGGATAACAATAAAAGAATGGTATATAGAGTAGTAATCGGTTTTGATAGAATAGGTTGCTGATATTATTATTGATTGTATATGTTGTATGACTAAATGATAATATGAAACTGTTAATACGTACGAGTTTAAGGATTGATGTTGCTGGATCACGTTGGTCGATTTATGATTTTGTTAGTAGATAATTGCATGTTAATGTGCTGATCAGTTATACATAATTGTTATTTATATTGTATGACCCCTGTTGATGAAAGGGGGTCCGAAACAAAGTGAAATTGGGCGATAATTGGATACAAGGTGTAGGTTTAGTAGAGGAATAATCGATCTAGGTTGACCCTGGGTTGTTAAGCGAGTTGACGCAATCCAATAGTTTGATCCGTTGGGTTGGTTTATAGGCCGGGTACCATGGTTTGGGTAAATGGAATGAAATCCACTAGAATCATGAACAATTATAAAAGCAGGAAGTGTGGGTTGATGAACAATTATGAATAAATCTAGGGATTGTATGTGTTGCATCATAATTTAACTTAAGAGTGTTATATAAAAGCTTGCTAACATCGTTCATAAAGAACTAGATCCCTACATGAAAAATTAGTCTGTGAATTATGTATGCATGAAAATTAGATTGGAATGATGATAGAATACTATGATGTGGTCACGTGATAATTACCCTAATGACCATGATGATAGGGTTAGCATGGAGTAATGATAAATCTGATGTAAATAACTTATAACTGCTGTGATTAATGTTTATATGTCGTGGGATACATGTAAAACAACTTTAGTTCACATAATAAGTGTTGAGAGTGAAAGCTGAAACCAAACAGCTTTCACTGCAGAAAATACGCCAACTTCGGCAGTATTTTTTGGGACTTAAAGTTATTGAAACACTACGTTTTCAGAGCCTAAAACCAAGTATCTGGAAGTAGCCTTCAAACCGCAGTGATTTCATATTTTTTGGACAGGTTTAAGTATTTTTAACGGATTAAATCGTAAAACTGCTCTAAGCTGTCATTTTCTGTAGAAAATGCAGCTCACGTTTTGTGCCATAACTTGATATGTGTTTACATTTTAGGCTTGAAACTTTTACTGTAGATGCTCTTAGGTGTCCGTGCAAACCTTCAACTGGAATTTCGTCAATCGGACCTACGATGAATTTTAAATGAATTTTTCCGTGGACTGAAGTTAGAAAGTGATGAATCTGATTGCAGCCCGGTAAATGAATTTTATAAAATAATTGTTCATGAATTGGATCCCGAGATTTTGACACAATAATATTTGGATTTTTTAACACATTCTGTAATTTTTTGGGAATTTTGTTGTACCCGAGCTATTCCGGATAACAATCCGAAAACTGTCGAAAATGCACTATATTGCTGAATTTTATTGAAGGGTATTTTGAACCTTTTGTGACACTTGTGTCGTCGCTAAACTATGTTGTGATATGATTAAATGTGCTACGTGCTAGATACGTGTAGGAATTTTGTGCCCTATTTGAAACTACTAATGGACTAACTGGTAATCGTACTAGGACGCGATTGACCGACCTTGACTATTAGCTATTTTTAAGAGTCAAAACGAGCAACCAAAGGTGAGTTCACACACTTTCTAAGGCATGGGATTCCCGGTGGTTGGGAATGGGTTAAAGAATTAAAACAGAACCTGCATATCCTCCTTGGGTAGGATATGTACTGCCATCCTCCATGGGTAGGATGCCAATATTAATCCTGCGTATTCTCCTTGGGTAGAATACGTACGTTCGTCCTCCTTGGGTAGGACAACAACCTTAAACTTACTAGACAAAACTCTATCATGAAGTCCCTCATTTTTATATCGACTTAATCGCCGGGTCAATGGCGAGCGGGTCATTAGTTAATAGCGCTATTAGGGTTGACAAGCCTCACACCGTGCCGGTAGGACGGGCGCGTACTAATGGATCTGGGCACTTAGTCAATGATGATATACATTGACGTAGGGCATAACTTACTTTCATTAGTTATCGATATGGTAACGGTCTAGTGGTTCACATGGGGAAGCCCCCACTGATCATGGATATGGTTTGGGAAACTAAGATACTGGTTAACTCTTGGTTTACGAAACAACTTATGGTTTTCAAAACAAACTTGTAAAACTAAAACAACCAACTGTGAACTCGCTCAACTTTGTTGTTGACTCGTTGTTACATGCCTTGCAGGTCGTTAGGTGCGTATGGAGCTTGCACAGGGAGGAGTGATCGTTGTGGGACATGGACTGTTGAGTTCCATGTTAAACATTTAAACTTTATGAACTTACTACTTATGTTTGGGCTTTACATTTTATGCTTCCGCTGTTAACTTAAAGTTGGTTACTTTCTTTTGGACACCAATTATATTGTGGTTGGTTTTATTTACTTAATTACATTGTTCAATATGATTGGTGGCTTGATCCTGGTCAGTCATGCCTTTATGAGGTGATACTCCACTAGTGGATTTTGGGGGTGTGACAGATTGGTATCAGAGCCATTGGTTATAGCGAACCCGGTTTTAAAAAAGGAAAAAGCTTTTTAACAAAACCAGACTATAACCTGTACAATGCTCAACGATGCACAACAATGCTTCGCTCCAAGTGCAAGGCTCAACACTTTAGATGGTATGGTCTATGTTTATGTTACCTACTTGTTAGTCACATTTGCATGATGCGTTGTTTATGGTATGCTTAGTTAACGTAGTAGCATGTTTCCCTTGTTAGCCCTAGTGTGCTCGTTTTGACACCTAACTATTTACTTGAAATTTGACGTATGGTGATCAAATTCTTTTCCTGTTTTCTCCTCACCCCACTACGACAGCTGTTTTACGCATTCTATATATTCATACGATTGTCTCGATATGACGCCGCCGTTACAGCTAGAATTCAGACATGACCCTCTGTACATTCGGTTTGCACGACAACATTCACATGGACCAGAACCGGCCCAAACGAACTCGGATTTAGGAGAACAATATACCCATGCGTCCATGTTGACAAACCCCATCATCTCCACTAGTCGTCGTCACCTGGAGTGAAGAAGTCACAGATACACGCGTTTTTCGTTTTACAACTCGAAACCCTATCATCCAAACTCTATTTTGGACCAATGATATACTTATGTGACCATGATGCAACGAACTTTCCTTTTGTGTCGTTGCTGCCACCTACCATTACTGGAACTGCCTTTGGAGAACAGAATAGTTGGCGGAATTCTTCGGTTATTTGTTGGATTTTGTTTTCGCTTAATTCTTCGTATGAACATCACCAACCTCTTGTTTCTTCGATCCGCAACTGATATAACGAAACGCTGACAACCATACCACGATTTCCACCGATCACAACATTACCCCCCCCCCATTATCCTGTTGGGTGGTTAATTCTTATTCTACTTTGATTTACACCTTCGTATACCCAACTTAGCAAGTGGATGCCTCCTAATGATGGGATAGTCTTCGAGACATTCGACGACGAAGATACGGATTACTCAACCTGCAGACGGACACGATGAACTACACATTTACTTCACCCCTTTCCCCCTTATACTACAAGAGTCGCATCTTGATCCAACCGACCTATGCTTGTTGATTAATGCAATGCCTAATTTCTTCTATTGACTTAGACAAAACCATCATTCCCTTACCACTGTGACCCTACATCCTCGCTTCTCCATGCAGAGACACTAATACGAACTCACTCTAGTTTAGAGAATTTGGAAGGCTTGACTTTCGATCATTGGTGGTCACTTCTTGAAACCCTAAGGATGGTGATGTGTTGTTGGTACGATCATACCCTCTTGAACATGTTATCACGTCTTTTCTTTGAAACCTCTTGACTGCACAGGTATATTTCAGATTCATTCACACAACCTAAGGAAATTCCTCTGAATTTGGTTGCTTACCGACTCGATAAATCGCAAACTCATCTAAGTTCATGGTGAATTATTCCTCCTTCGCATGTGGGCGAGCCCAACATCTTTGACGAAAGTTTCAACAAACTCTAACAGTGCAAACCTGTGCGACAACCATTCTCCTCTGATTAATCCTTGATGTGCTTAACATACCAGCGTAGCACCTCTATTCGACAAATGGCGTCCTTCATTTTGACCTTATGCAACTTGTGTACGACTAGCTATACCCTCGACAACAGGTAAACCCCTAATACAGATCCTTACACGCTTACGCATCGATTTCGACTACCCTTTTTGCATGTTTCCACATCCACTCATGGTATACTTCTCGAACCCTACGATTCTCAACCTAACAACATTCTCCGCGACCTCTCGCTTGGATGAGTTACTCTTTACAAACGTTACTCGAGGAGCAATGGGCCATTAATATCACAGATTGGTATCACAGATATGAAGGTATCACAAGCACTGTCCTTAGAACCCGATATGAACGAGACCGGTTCCCAGTCGCGACATTCGAATTTAGCCTACATTGACGGATATGCCGCTTGTTTCCCTCGACGACATCCGAATCTACTTCAAGAACAAGTAGGAATCCGAACGATACCTACGCCTTACCATGGAGCTCCTACAACACACACAACCTTATATTTAGTTCCCATCGAACGGCTCTTAACATTGCGAAACCCGTTTTCCTTCATCATATGCACAAACCCTCATAACTCTAACTCTAAAGATTCCTCAGGAATCCGCATTTCAACATTAGAAGGTGAAACTCTTTTGTATACCCATTCTTCCATTATCAGACGGCACAGACGATTTCGTTGTTTATAATGACACGTCTATCCAAGGACTTAGTTGTATGTTGGTGCAACGTGAGGAAGTCATTGCTGACGCATAGCGCCAACTCAAGGCTCACGAGAGGAACTACACTACCCACGATTTGGAGTTGGGAGCAATAGTGTTTGCATTCCAGATATGGAGGCATTACCTGTACGGTACCAAATGCACCATTTACACCAATCACAGGAGCCTTCAGCACATCTTTGATCAGAAGGAATTGAACATGCGACGGCGTTGGTGTGTTGAACTTCTGAATGATTATGAATGCGCGATCAAGTATCATCCGGGCAAAGCCAATGTTGTGGCCGATGCCCTCAGCTGGAACGAGTCTAAACTTAAGCGTGTGCGTGCGTTACAACTTACCATTCACTCCAGTCTTCCTACCCAGAATCCGCAACACCCAGGTCGAAGCATTGGAAGAAGGGAACCTTTTTGCAGAGTCCATGCGGGGCATGGAAAAGCGATTTGAACCTAGGGAAGACGGTACTCACCACTTCATGGAACGTAAATGGGTTCCATCTTATGGGAACCTACAAGAGCTTGTGATGGACGAAGCACACAAATCTCGTTACTCAGTGCATTTTGATTCTGACAAGATGTACCAAGATCTCAAGACTCTGTACTAGTGGCCCCACATGAAAGCTAATATAGCAACCTATGGTAGTAAATGTTTAACTTGTACTAGGGTCAAGGTCAAATACCAGAAGCCATCAGGCTTACTTCAGCAAACAGAAATCTCGACACGGAAATGGGAGCAAATTTCCATGGACCTTGTTACTGGCTTACCTAGGTCTCAACGAGGAAACGATACCATTAGGGGTAATAGTGGATCGACTAACTAAGTCTGCACACTTCCTAGCTATCAAGGAAACGGATAAGTTCTCTACCCTAGCAGACATCTACCTGAGGGAAATAGTCGCAAGGAACGAGGTGCCAACCTCCATTATCTCATATAGTGACCCACGTCTTGCTTCTGATTTGTGGCAGGTGATGCACAAATCCTTTGGCTCACATCTAGACATGAGCACAACATATCATCCGAAAACGGATGGGCAGGCAGAACGCACCATCCAGACTCTCAGAGACATGCTTCGAACATGTGTAATCGACTTTAGTAACGGCTGGAAAAGACATCTACCATTGGTGGAGTTTTCGTATAACAACAGTTACCACACCAGTATCCAGACCGCTCAGTTCAAGGCATTGTATGGACGAAAATGCCGATCACCTCTGTGCTGGGCAGAAGTTGGAGACAGCCAACTCACTGGCCCAGAGCTCGTCGTCGACACGACTGAAAAGATTGCTCAGATATTGATAAGCGCAGGAAACCACTCGAGTTCCAGGTTGGGGATCGAGTGCTACTAAAAGTCTCACCTTGGAAAGGTGTGGTTCATTTTGGTAAGCGAGGCAAGCTGAATCCACGTTATGTTGGGCCTTTCGAAATCACAGAGAAAATAGGCAAGGTGGCCTACGAACTGAACCTACCTGAAGAACTCAGCGGAGTTCACACCATATTCCATGTGTCGAATCTGAAGTAGTGTCTGTCAGATGAGACCCTCGTAGTTCCCCTCGAGGAACTCACCATCGACTATCAGCTGCGATTCGTTGAGGAACCAGTAGAGATTACTGATCGAGACGTTTAGATTCTCAAACGTACCAGAATACCCCTTGTTCGAGTTCGTTGGAACTCCCGTCGTGGCCCAGAGTTTACCTGGGAACGAGAAGACCAAGTGAAACACAAGTATCCCCAGTTGTTCGAGAAAAGTGAATCCACTACTGAGGCTGAAGCTACTGCAGAATTTTGGGACGAAATTCCAAACCAACGGGGGAAGGATGTGACACCCCAGGAAAACCAGGAAAAACCACGCAACCTAACTAGCTTCCTCAGTAACTACGTGCTAAACTTCGGGACGGAATTTCTTTCAACTTGGGGATGATGTGACAACTCGTATAAATCCATGTACATTGTGAATTCGTGTTACGTGTGCTTTGTAAATTCATGTATCTTATGTGATTTTATATGCTATGTGACTTATACATTATTTAGTGAACCTTTGTGAAACCGTAATTATTTACGCGTAAAATGCTATTGGCGTACTCATATTTGGAGTCTAGAGTATATTAGCCTAAATTTCGAGGACGAAATTTCTGTAACATGGGGAGGATGTGACAGCCTGTATTTTCAACACTGGTTAATTACGTAAAGTTACCCGTGGAAATACTGTAAAACCTTACACTAATTAAGCGACATAACTCGTACTTACTCGATTTTCGAGACGAAAATCCTTTCAACTTGGGGATGATGTGACACCCCGCGCTTACGAGGTTAACGTCGTAAAATTATCTTATCCTATTTATATAAACGAATGGACTTGTATGACTAATTGATTATATACCTATCCAATTTATTTTGCGAATATTCGAACCAAATCTTTATAGTGTTTAACCGACCAGAAACGTTTGAACCATGAGATAACTCGCGCAACCCGATACTTATGAGGCCCGAACCATAACTTGATTATTATACATTATATTAGTTTACTAATTATATCTTTTATTATTATTTGTAAAAAAATATATCCACAATTGCTGAATCTGCCATTTTTCTTTTCTTCCCTTGTTTGCAACACACGTATCCCACCCCCATATAATTACTTTAGCTGCAGCCCAACTCCCCAGCCCAAACTATCTCTATTTTATTTTAATTTTTATTTTTATTTTTTTGCCCTAGCCCAAACATTGTCGCATGCATATGTATTTAAGATATGTATTATCTATTGCTTCAAACCCTAAAACATCCTCACCCCTCATTTAAATCGCGACCTCAGACGACTCTCTTCCCCATCGAAGCAACCCCCCATCCTTGAGGCGTCATTCGTATATTTGCAACTGATTGGTATGAAAGTTATTATTTTACGTATCTTATGTTGTGTGTGTATATGCTATCCAATACATGGATTATAAATGACTGCAGCATGCATTAGGGTAATGTTGTGAAAAAATGATCGCATGTGCTATCGAATATAATTATGAATAAATCTAGGGATTGTATCTGTTGCATCATAATTTAACTTAAGAGTGTTATATAAAAGCTTGCTAACATCGTTCATAAAGAACTAGATCCCTATAGGAAAAAATAGTTTGTGAATTATGTATGCATGAAAATTAGATTGGAATGATGATAGAATACTATGATGTGGTCACGTGATAATCACCCTAATGACCATGATGATAGGGTTAGCATGGAGTAATGATAAATCTGATATAAATAACTTATAACCTGTTGTGATTAATGTTTATATGTCGTGGGATACATGAAAAGCAACTTTAGTGCACATAATAAGTGTTGAGAGTGAAAGCTGAAACCAAACAGCTTTCACTGCAGAAAATACGCCAACTTCGGCAGTATTTTTTGGGACTTAAAGTTATTGAAACTCTACGTTTTCAGAGCCTAAAACCAAGTATCTGGAAGTAGCCTTTAAACCGCAGTGATTTCATATTTTTTGGACAGGTTTAAGTATTTTTAATAGATTAAATCGTAAAACTGCTCTAAGTTGTCATTTTCTGCAGAAAATGCAGCTCACGTTTTGTGCCATAACTTGATATGTGTTTACATTTTAGGCATGAAACTTTTACTGTAGATGCTCTTAGGTGTCCGTGCAAACCTTCAACTGGAATTTCGTCGGACTTACCATAAATTTTAAATAAATTTTTCCGTGGACTGCAGCCAGAAAGTGACGAATCTGATTGCAGCCCGGTAATGAATTTAATAAAATAATTGGTGATGAATTGGATCCCGAGATTTTGACACAATAATATTTGGATCGTTTAACACATTCTGTAATTTTTTGGGAATTTTGTTGTACCCGAGCAATTCCGGATAACAATCCGAAAACTGCCGAAAATGTACTATATTGCTGAATTTTATTGAAGGGTATTTTGAACCTTTTGTGACACTTGTGTCGTCGCTAAACTATGTTGTGTATGATTAAATGCGCTACGTGCTAGATACGTGTAGGAATTTTGTGCTCTATTTGAAACTACTAATGGACTAACTGGTAATCGTTGTCACACCCTGACCACGTAGAACATACAAAACGTGGCGGAAACGTCGGGGAGTGTTGTAACAGAATCGATTGTTTCAAATCCATGGCAATTGAAGTTTCGTTTTATTGATCAAACATGAAAGTTTACATTGTTTAAACAAGAATCAAAGTGTACATAACATAAATTAACTAGTTCTTGTCTCGTTTAAAGTCACTAAGGCACAGGTCCGCCTAAGTATGTCTTGATAAGTCCTATGCATCATCTCCTGAAAACACATGTGAAAATAGGTACGTCAGCATAAAAATGCCTGTGAGATACATTGGTTTTGTGAAAACGGAATTCATGACTTATGTTTGAGAAAATGTTTAGTCATGAACCTTGTATTTTGCTTTGTCTTGTAAATCATTTGAAAACGATAAAATCAGATGATATGTATAAATAAGAAGACACTGTATGGTTAAACGGATAACCATGTAAAATGTGTTTGTGTAAGATAAGTCGTTTGCAAAACAATGTCTCGAGAAAGTGTGTTATTTGTATAAAATGTCATATGTCTCAAATTGAAATGATTCAAATAACGCTACGATATGTAATACCATACAAACACTTATATATAGGAAGTACCAGCGGCGTATCCACCATGCTTATATCATATTACACATGCCTCGTTACTTAATCACTTACCCAAACCATCCACCATGTAAGATTGTTCTTGTATAACTCAATTGTTTATTGTGTAATCCATGTCAAATGTCTATGTTCAATGTAAATCACCAAATGTGTATGTCAATGTCAACGTGTTTATGTTCAATGTAAATCATGTAATGTGTATCCCAAAATGTATCGTGTATGGTAAGCGAAATGTATCAACTTAAACCATATGTAAAATGCACAAAACAAGTTGTTGAAGTAAAACGTGGTTTAAATCAACGTTATGTTCTGTGGAAAAATGCATGCTCTATTGATATTAACATTTATGCGGTATTGTGAAATATGCATACATCCAAGCCTTGAGACTGCGGCGATAAACCCTTAAACAAATTGAAGGCTTATCTAAGTTATGTATATCGAATTCGGTCATTCCTTCCAATCCTATCAAACCCAGGATTTCAGAAACGGGAGTTGTCAATTCCTATGGTACCACTACCTACTAACGAACGGCGTAGCTAATGTTAATGAATGTATTGTCCCATGTTAAACAAACCAAATGTCATAACAAAATGAAGGCATGTGCCCATATGCTGAGTAAACATATGCAGCAGAAATGTTCACGTAAATCAATGTGTCCATAACATATGCAACAGAAATGTTCGTGTAAATCAATGTGTCCATATGCTGAGTAAACATATGCAACAGAAATGTTCATGTAAATCAATGTGTCCATATGCTGAGTAAACATATGCAACAGGATTGTAATGTGAATCAATGTACTAAGTACGCACACAATGGGCATACATAGCATGAAATGTGATGAAATCGTGTACTATAATGTACTAACAACATAGCAGGTATATGATGTGAAAACATGGAAAGCATGAATGTAACAGATAGGCACATGTGTTTCACCCCAAAACAGTTTGGAAAACAGTAAAAGAGGGGCTCAACGTACTCACCTGAGATTGCTTTGAGTTCTTGTATAATGACCAAATAATGCTAGAGATCACGGAATATCCAACGGCACCTAATAGGTAGCTACGTTAATATATACCGGACCTAAATCGGAAGATCGGATAGTGTGCAGGTTCGTAAACCAAACGAGTATGGAGACTCTTGTAATATGGTTTAACAAAGCCTTTATACTGAAATAAAACCTAACCTAAGTGCTTGCGACCCATTACGACCCGTTTAGGTAGCTTATGCTACCTTAACGTGTCGTTCGCGTAGAACGCGTTTGGAACGCCTAACATCGTGACCACAAGGTATAACCTCGGAAGGTTATAGCTATGGTCACCTAATGTGTTTGGTCGGATCCTTAAGATCGACCAAATGGGTCGGGTTCGAAAGTATAAGCGATGGTTTAGATCGCTTACCTTACGACCCTATATAAGCACTAAACTAAAAGTGACGAGCTAAGCATGTTAGAACATGCTTAACTAAGTTCAGAAAACAGGTTTGGCATCAAAGCAAACGGCTTTGACGCTCATGAGTAGTTTGGTTACAAAATACGCAAGAATGCGCATTTTGGCCGAAACTACGACTCGTCACTGAGCCTAGATAACGTGGTAATCAGTAGGTATAGTCGCCATGGACTATGACCATCGTGATCACGCTCACGTTATGAACTTCGTGTTGACCATAGGCTGGTCACACGGAAAGTCAAACAAAACTTTGACTTTCGGACTCGAAAAGCGAATAAAAGAACGAAAGAATACTTACGGAGGGTCCCCGAATGCTAATCTAGATCAAAGAGCTCAGGTATGAAGCAATAGCATCAACTTAGAGCATTTTGATCAGATTTATGTGGGTTTTGCATGAAAGGGGGGGTATTTATAGGAAAAGTGGAACCGTTAGGATCGTTTCTCGAATAACGTGCCACGATCTTGTGCGTACACTTGTCAAAATGTTATGGTTACTGAATAATGGCCCTTGGCCTTTGATTGGGTGAAAAGGCAATTGGACCTTTCACCATTTGAAGGGGCAAGCAGCTGGGTTCAATGAATCTGCTGTACTGGGGACCCCTTACGGACCGTATGGGCTTTGGCTTACGGTCCGTAAGCCCCTTGTTTGGCAGATTTACAGTTTTGGTCCCTGCAGCTCCAAAACTTGGTATTTAATGCATTTTTGACACGTTTAAGCCCCGTTAACCCCATTTCAAAGCTCTAAAATGAAGTTAAAGTATAGGGAACTTAAAATGGTTTTGAGACCTAATTTTTGCTTGATAGCCCACTGCCTTTGCTTTCCTTATGAAATGTGCTCAAAAATATGTCGGATGTCGGTTCGTTTGGCCGTACGGTCGCGATGTTCGGTTAATTACGACGGAAAGCGCACAAGCGCGAAAGACGATCCAAATTGCGCGACGAACGGATTTTTCTCATGCCATACACTAAGGCATAATATAAGGATGCTTACATAAATTTTTGGATGTCCGGATGTATTTAGAACGTAAGTTATGCACGAAAGTGCAAACTTGTGCACTTTTTGACACTTCTAGCCCCTGAATGATCCAAAAGTTTATTTTAGCATACCAAACCTCTCAAAGCCTATTTCTAAGCTATGTAAAGGATATTTATGGTATGTTTAACTTATGGACATGTTCCGGAATGTTCGTTACAGTTCAAATTGGCATACTTTCGCAGTTTGTCAAATTTAGTCCCTGTAAGCGAATTAACTTGTTTTTGCTATACCAAAGCCTTCAAAACTTATTTCTAAGTTATGTAAAGGTTATTTATGGTATGTTGAGTATATGTTGATGTTCCGGAGTATTTGTCGCATTAAACTGAGTACGTTTACGCACCAGTTTGCGTATAATTCCCCAGAAAGCGACGTAGGGCTTGAAATTGAACAAGAGTTGATATGTGCAAACGATACACATATTTATACAAGTCCAAAGTATGAAATTCAATATTTCATTGGTTTGGCGTTTGTTTGATGGTTGAAGTGACCCAGGTGTCACAGTCTCCCCTACTTTAGGAAATTTCGTCCCGAAATTTAGTTTTAGAGGAAACTTGTGAAGACAGCTGTGACGGTTTCGCTTTCAGACAAATCCATTGAACCCTTAGGTAAAACTCTGGGCCATGTTAGGATCCGTAGCGAAAATTTCAACCCACAAAGTGAAGTCCTTGTAGTAACAAAACATGGAGTTTTGAACTACGGGCAGGAGAACGTTTCCCGTGAAGAGTTATCATAGGAAACTTGTGTGTGCTTGAAATCAGAATTGGGGAGTGTAAGGATAAATGACATTGGTCAAAATCCAAGACTTCTCCCGTATCATTACTCTTGTCACTGTAGGTCTTAACACATGACAAAACTTCCTGTGGTTTCTGTGCACTGAATTCCATAATTATGTAGGCCTCCATAATTACGTACTTCCTTGCACAGTCCGCACAGTTCACTTCATAAAGCGTATGGGAAAAAGTCAAACGAAAAATCTCTTCAGCTAAACTACTCAAGAGAAATATTTAACTACATCAACATAGGATGTCTTTAACTAGATTGTCGAACCAATCTATTTAACTTAGATCGACGTAGGATCTCTTTAACTAGACCACCCGAGGGCCTCTTTAACTATATCAACGCATGATATATTCAACTAGATTGTCGAACCAATCTCTTTAACTTAGATCGACGTAGGATCTCTTTAACTAAACTACCCATGGGGAATATTTAACTACATCGATGTAGGATGTCTTTAACTAGATTGTCGAACCAATCTCTTCAACTAAATCAACACATATTGTCCTTAAACTTTGGAATAGTACTTTATAATCCAAGGGGCTTAACTACGACGTAGAAATCCATTAAGGATTTAAGATAGTACCCTTTTGAATATCCTACTACGAATCCCTCATATGAAGATATGAAAGACTCCACGAGGATTTGGATAGCGAATATCCAGAGTATACAAAAACACAAAATGCATAAATGGAAAGACAAGATGCATAAACACATAGTCACATAACCACAAAATTGTTTATCTAGATCTTTAATTTGTTAATTTGTTTTGTTGATTACGTACATGCATTTAAAGCACACTAGGAATCCATTTCACGGATTTCATTTGGTACTTTAAACATTAGCAAGAATCTAACTATGAAGATAGAAAGATCTCCTATAAATTCGATTTCGTTTTCGAGAAAACGCAATTTTCGAATTAAGGTACAATAATTTTTGAATATACGGAAATACCCTTAGGTACCCTATTAAGAATTTATAGTGGTACTTTGGGTATTTGTGGGAAACACAAGAGATAATAAAATGGAAGAAATTACGGGGTAGACTGTTCTTCAAGGAATACGGTTCCTTGATTGTTGGTATTGTAGAGGATACGTTGTTTATACATTACATCACATTTGTACATTGCAATGTAAAATAAAAGATTTATTTATAAACAACAACAACTGTTTCATGGGCCTTGATTACAAAAGAAAATAATACATAAGGCTTGATTATCTCTAAACAACATCGTCTTCTAGTTGGTCCGATGCTCATCCTTGCGTTGGATTCGCATTAGCAATCTTTGGGCAATTTCTCCGGAAATGGCCCATTTCGTTACAGTTGAAGCAAGGACCTAGTGGAAGACGAGCTTGAGCAGGATTTACTTGAGGTTGGTTTGGACCACCTTGGTTCGGGGTAAATCGACAAGCATTTGCCAGGTGACCGAGTCGCCCACATGATGCACATAAACGACACCGTAGGTGAGCTAAGTGGTGTGCATTACATTTGTCGCATATCGGTGCAGTACCGGCATAAGGTTTCTTCGCAGGAGGTTGAGTTGGTTGGTTGCGGGTGTTTTGGTTGGGTTGAGCAGCAATCGCAAAATTCTGCGAAGCCTTACGCTTCTTAGACTTCTCAGGGGATCCAGTCTGTTCATCCATGGTCTTTGATTCCTCGATTGGCTTCTTGTCACCCTTTCGAAAAAGTTTATGCTTTCTGATCTGCGATTCAGTCAAGGTTGCAGATAGCTCAATGGCCTGACGGAGTGTGGTAGGGTTGCTACCAGTGACAATGTCTTGTACCAAGTCAGGCAGGCCGTCGATGTACCTTTCGATAGCCTTGTCGAGTGGGGCGACCATAGTCGGGCAAAGTAGACTCAACTCCTCAAACCTATCAGTATATGCCCTGTGTTCGCCACTATCTTGTTTCAAATCATCAAACTCCTTCTCTAACGCTCGTTGTTCATGACGAGGACAAAACTCCCTCATCATAAGAGCTCTCAGTTCAGCCCATGTTTGTGCTAGAGCAACATCTGCATCACGGTCTCTCATTACCCCGTTCCACCATGTAAGAGCCCTCTTCTGAAACACACTCGAAGAAAACTCGACCTTGCGATTATCCGGACACTGCACGTGGCGAAAGGTATTCTCGATGCTCTCGAACCATTGAAGAAGCCCAGTTGCTCCCTCAGAACCACTAAACTTGAGTGGTTTAGCCGAGTTAAAGTTCTTGAAATTGCATGTACCATTGTTGTTGTTGTTGGCTTGGTTCCATTGAGCAAAGAGATTTGGGAATTGAGCAGCCATCTGCTGCGCAATAATTTCTGCCAGCTCGGCAGTTGCTATCTGGTGTTCGCGTCGAGGAGGCATTCTAAAAGAGGAAAACATGAAAGGAAACAAATAAAATGGTATTGGGTAAGAATAGGATGTTACAATCACCGACCATAATCACGGTTGATGGTCATTTGTTTGAATCATGAAGCAAACAAACAACACCAAGGCTGAATCAAAGCAAATAGATCCTCCTAGTGTATCGCGAAGACATGCTCGCCTATAAGTGGACACTCACCCCAAGAGTTCCCAGGTAAGAGTGACTGGTCCGATTATGTGGATTTGTACGAACACTCTAACCTTAGACAGAAAACCCAGGGTACAGGCATTCACACTTCCAGTTCGCACGTGTTCACACTATTTAGGACCCAAAACTTTGACGAGAGTTTTGAAAATTCAAAGGGGTTCAAAACCTTATAACAGAGGGTTCAAAACCTAGTAATCAATCATCCTAGAACAGATGATTAATTTTCGAAGCGGTTTTAAATTTATGTTCTTGTTGTGGTCGTCGCCTAAGGATAGGTGACGGTATTGTTTTATGACTAAACGCAAGTAAACTCGCGTTAGGGTCCTAGGAAGGTTATAGACTAGGTCAAAGCATTACTAATAACCTAATTCCCTATAACCATTGGCTCTGATACCAACTTTTCTGTCACACCCCGACCACGTAGAACATACAAAACGTGGCGGAAACGTCGGGGAGTGTTGTAACAGAATCGATTGTTTCAAATCCATGGCAATTGAAGTTTCGTTTTATTGATCAAACATGAAAGTTTACATTGTTTAAACAAGAATCAAAGTGTACATAACATATATTAACTAGTTCTTGTCTCGTTTTAAGTCACTAAGGCACAGGTCCGCCTAAGTATGTCTTGATAAGTCCTATGCATCATCTCCTGAAAACACATGTGAAAATAGGTACGTCAGCATAAAAATGCCTGTGAGATACATTGGTTTTGTGAAAACGGAATTCATGACTTATGTTTGAGAAAATGTTTAGTCATGAACCTTGTATTTTGCTTTGTCTTGTAAATCATTTGAAAAACGATAAAATCAGATGATATGTATAAATAAGAAGACACTGTATGGTTAAACGGATAACCATGTAAAATGTGTTTGTGTAAGATAAGTCGTTTGTAAAACAATGTCTCGAGAAAGTGTGTTATTTGTATAAAATGTCATATGTCTCAAATTGAAATGATTCAAATAACGCTACGATATGTAATACCATACAAACACTTATATATAGGAAGTACCAGCGGCGTATCCACCATGCTTGTATCATATTACACACGCCTCGTTACTTAATCACTTACCCAAACCATCCACCATGTAAGATTGTTCTTGTATAACTCAATTGTTTATTGTGTAAACCATGTCAAATGTCTATGTTCAATGTAAATCACCAAATGTGTATGTCAATGTCAACGTGTTTATGTTCAATGTAAATCATGTAATGTGTATCCCAAAATGTATCGTGTATGGTAAGCGAAATGTATCAACTTAAACCATATGTAAAATGCACAAAACAAGTCATTGAAGTAAAACGTGGTTTAAATCAACGTTATGTTCTGTGGAAAAATGCATGCTCTATTGATATTAACATTTATGCGGTATTGTGAAATATGCATACATCCAAGCCTTGAGACTGCGGCGATAAACCCTTAAACAAATTAAAGGCTTATCTAAGTTATGTATATCGAATTCGGTCATTCCTTCCAATCCTATCAAACCCAGGATTTCAGAAACGGGAGTTGTCAATTCCTATAGTACCACTACCTACTAACGAACGGCGTAGCTAATGTTAATGAATGTATTGTCCCATGTTAAACAAACTAAATGTCATAACAAAATGAAGGCATGTGCCCATATGCTGAGTAAACATATGCAGCAGAAATGTTCATGTAAATCAATGTGTCCATATGCTGAGTAAACATATGCAACAGAAATGTTCGTGTAAATCAATGTGTCCATATGCTGAGTAACCATATGCAACAGAAATGTTCATGTAAATCAATGTGTCCATATGCTGAGTAAACATATGCAACAGGATTGTAATGTGAATCAATGTACTAAGTACGCACACAATGGGCATACATAGCATGAAATGTAATGAAATCGTGTACTATAAGGTACTAACAACATAGCAGGCATATGATGTGAAAACATGGAAAGCATGAATGTAACAGATAGGCACATGTGTTTCACCCCAAAACAGTTTGGAAAACAGTAAAAGAGGGGCTCAATGTACTCACCTGAGATTGCTTTGAGTTCTTGTATAATGACCAAATAATGCTAGAGATCACGGAATATCAAACGACACCTAATAGGTAGCTACGTTAATATATACCGGACCTAAATCGGAAGATCGGATAGTGTGCGGGTTCGTAAACCAAACGAGTATGGAGACTCGTGTAATATGGTTTAACAAAGCCTTTATACTGAAATGAAACCTAACCTAAGTGCTTGCGACCCATTATGACCCGTTTAGGTAGCTTATGCTACCTTAACGTGTCGTTCGCGTAGAACGCGTTTGGAACGCCTAACATCGTGACCACAAGGTATAACCTCGGAAGGTTATAGCTATGGTCACCTAATGTGTTTGGTCGGATCCTTAAGATCGACCAAATGGGTCGGGTTCGAAAGTATAAGCGATGGTTTAGATCGCTTACCTTACGACCCTATATAAGCACTAAACTAAAAGTGACGAGCTAAGCATGTTAGAACATGCTTAACTAAGTTCAGAAAACAGGTTTGGCATCAAAGCAAACGGCTTTGACGCTCATGAGTAGTTTGGTTACAAGATACGCAAGAATGCGCATTTTGGCCGAAACTACGACTCGTCACTGAGCCTAGATAACGTGGTAATCAGTAGGTATAGTCGCCATGGACTATGACCATCGTGATCACGCTCACGTTATGAACTTCGTGTTGACCATAGGCTGGTCACACGGAAAGTCAAACAAAACTTTGACTTTCGGACTCGAAAAGCGAATAAAAGAACGAAAGAATACTTACGGAGGGTCCCCGAATGCTAATCTAGATCAAAGAGCTCAGGTATGAAGCAATAGCATCAACTTAGAGCATTTTGATCAGATTTGTGTGGGTTTTGCATGAAAGGGGGGGGGGTATTTATAGGAAAAGTGGAACCGTTAGGATCATTTCTCGAATAACGTGCCATGATCTTGTGCGTACACTTGTCAAAATGTTATGGTTACTGAATAATGGCCCTTGGCCTTTGATTGGGTGAAAAGGCAATTGGACCTTTCACCATTTGAAGGGGCAAGCAGCTGGGTTCAATGAATCTGCTGTACTGGGGACCCCTTACGGACCGTATGGGCTTTGGCTTACGGTCCGTAAGCCCCTTGTTCGGCAGATTTACAGTTTTGGTCCCTGCAGCTCCAAAACTTGGTATTTAATGCATTTTTGACACGTTTAAGCCCCCTTAACCCCATATCAAAGCTCTAAAATGAAGTTAAAGTATAGGGAAATTAAAATGTGCTCAAAAATATGTCGGATGTCGGTTCGTTTGGCCGTACGGTCGCGATGTTTGGTTAATTACGACGGAAAGCGCACAAGCGCGAAAGACGATCCAAACTGCGCGACGAACGGATTTTTCTCATGCCATACACTAAGGCATAATATAAGGATGCTTACATAAATTTTTGGATGTCCGGATGTATTCAGAACGTAAGTTATGCGCGAAAGTGCAAACTTGTGCACTTTTTGACACTTCTAGCCCCTGAATGATCCAAAAGTTTATTTTAGCATACCAAACCTCTCAAAGCCTATTTCTAAGCTATGTAAAGGATATTTATGGTATGTTTAACTTATGGACATGTTCCGGAATGTTCGTTACAGTTCAAATTGGCATACTTTCGCAGTTTGTCAAATTTAGTCCCTGTAAGCGAATTAACTTGTTTTTGCTATACCAAAGCCTTCAAAACTTATTTCTAAGTTATGTAAAGGTTATTTAAGGTATGTTGAGTATATGTTGATGTTCCGGAGTATTTGTCGCATTAAACTGAGTACGTTTACGCACCAGTTTGTGTATAATTCCCCAGAAAGCGATGTAGAGCTTGAAATTGAACAAGAGTTGATATGTGCAAACGATACACATATTTATACTAGTCCAAAGTATGAAATTCAATATTTCATTGGTTTGGCGTTTGTTTGATGGTTGAAGTGACACAGGTGTCACAATCGTACTAGGACGTGATTGACCGACCTTGATTGTTAGCTATTTTTAAGAGTTAAAATGAGCAACCAAAGGTGAGTTCACACACTTTCTTAGGCATGAGATTCCCGGTGGTTGGGAATGGGTTAAAGAATTAAAACGGAACTGCATATCCTCCTTGGGTAGGATATGTACCGCCATCCTCCATGGGTAGGATGCCAATATTAATCCTGCGTATTCTCCTTGGGTAGAATACGTACGTTCGTCCTCCTTGGGTAGGACAACAACCTTAAACTTACTAGACAAAACTCTATCTTGAAGTCCCTCATTTTTATATCGACTTAATCGTCGGGCCAATGGCGAGCGGGTTATTAGTTAATAGCGCTATTAGGGTTGACAAGCCTCACACCGTGCCGGTAGGACAGGCGTGTACTAATGGATCTGGGCACTTAGTCAATGATGATAGACATTGACATAGGGCACAACTTACTTTCGTCAGTTGTCGATATGGTAACGGTCTAGTGGTTCACATGGGGAAGCCCCCACTGATCATGGATATGGTTTGGGAGACAAAGATACTGGTTAACTCGTGGTTTACGAAACAACTTATGGTTTTCAAAACAAACTTGTAAAACTAAAACAACCAACTGTGAACTCGCTCAACTTTGTTGTTGACTCGTTGTTACATGCCTTGCAGGTCGTTAGGTGCTTATGGAGCGTGCACAGGGAGGAGTGATCGTTGTGGGACATTGTAACAACTGTCACTAAAATCCATAATTAGGATGGTAATTAGCTATTAAGAAAACCCTAATTGAGACACCCAAGTGATTCTACGCAAACCCTAAAATTTTCAGAATCATCAGAATCAGGATCAGGGCCCCTAAAACTCAGGGGGGGCAAAACCCTAGTTACGATTATCCTCATAACTATCTGTCAAATTCGAAATTTAAGAAACTGTCAACACAGCAAGCCTAGTTACACACGTAGCTACCCTATAAACATAGGTTACCCCTCGCGTAGCGCGACGCCCATGGGGGTACCCCTCGCGCTACGCGACGGGGGTCAAATTTCGTATATAAATAGGGGTGTCTGGGACTTGAATTTGAGAATTGAAACGACAAAATACACGCTGAGTTATCAGCTATATACTACACAAACACACACAGATCTCGAATCGCTGTCGCAATCAGGGTATTAACTCGATCGCTATTACGATTCAACGTCCGATCGATTATAACTATCCAACGATAGTCCAGGTGCTGCTCAATTGAGCTTGTACTTTGATTATTCATCGTGATTTCGACTTGAATATCTGAGTGCTGTTCGAATTCGGACTATGCTCTGTTATTCGTTGTGAATCCGATTGAATTATTAAGTATTGCACTTGTTAATCGTTGTGAGGGTTTGATCTCGTGAATTGACGTAACTGCTGAATTAGTTACTAACCTGTTGTGTATGCATTATTATTAAATTAGGTTAAATCAAGGCTAATCAGTAGGCTTTTACCTTGCCCGTTAAATCTGCAATGTGAGTCATTCCTCTTTTATAAACTCTTTTCTCACAGTTTGTGAGCCAACTGTTTTACAATACTCCAAATTATTTTCAAAGTGTTATAATTACAGGGATTAAGTCGTGGTTATCTTAACCGTTGGTTAGTGGGGTATTGTGCACATTACTAATTTCTCACAGTTAGGCAATAAGCCCTAACATAGGTTAGGCTAATAAGACCTAACAGTGACAAAACGTCACTAATTGGGTGACTGGACCCAATAGTGGTATGACCATCGTCACACGGGTGGCAAGACCAGATATTAATTAAGATACTGCCATAGTAATCGCTCTTATGCTGTAATTTATAACTATGTGTCATTTTATCAAAATGAATGATTCACTCAGTATTTCCCCGCTGACAAAACCTTTTTACAACATGTTTCAGGTGACCTACTGTATTAAGTACACGTGCTACGGAGCACTATCAAGCTTGAAGTGGTGGCTCAAATAAAATAAATAAACATGTTTGTAAAATAATGAAATTATGATATTTACGGGGTTTATCCTAAATGTAAATAAATAATACTCGGGCAAAATTTTCAAGTTTAAAACGATCCTGTTAAGACTTCCGCTATAAAAATAAATACCACGGGATTTTCTGTCCCGCGGCTCCCGAAACGGGTCAAACCGGGTCGGGGGCCGTGACAGAAAAAGGTGGTATCAGAGCCACTGATCAAGCCACTGATTTAAGCCTGTTAAGTCTTTTGAAAATACTTAAAATTTCCAACTGTCATTCTATGAATATATGTTTTATTATCTGACTAATTGGGTATAGTATAAGCAGAGCTTTATATGCTAGCCAATGTAGCAAATAATGCAATTCTTGACCTAAATTTTAGTACCTTTATTATCCAAAAGTCTAGAAGTCTTATTCAGTAAATAAATAAACTTACAAATAAAACCTAGGGTATTTTAAATTTTAGTTGTCTTGGTAGTTAAACAGTATGAAATGATATTTCAAAGTTTTCTATCAAATTTGCTATAACTTCTGACTTAGTAATTATATTATGTTAAACAGCATGAGTAATTTGTCTGATGCCCTTCAGAACTTAAATCTCTATCCAGTAAGAATAGCGGTTTCTAGAGATTTCAATAGGTATATAGCAGACAAAGAAGAACCTATAGAATTCAACGCTGTATCTCTCGAAAAACCCACGCCTAAGAAAATAGAAATCAGGGAAAGCTCTAGGCAAATTGAAGGATTACCATCCCAGGAAGAATTAGATTTTTCATTTACAGATTACAATTCTATTAAATCTGTTAATGAAAAACAGCTAATAGATGTAGAACCAGCTATTCCAAACCCTTCAACCCACTCGCGACCTTTCAAAATAGACGAATGGTTGACCAATGAAATACAGTTACAAAACAATCCCTATAAGCTTTTTCCTCAGTTCGATCCAGAACCAAAATCCACTAATAAGTAACGAGAATATAGCTAGACTCTGCCACTTTGACTAAGAACTAATGAATATTGGGAATAAGATCTAAGAAATTGAGGAATAGATCTTCTAAGAGGAAACACCGTTATTAGAATATCATTTACCAAAGAATAGGAGATTTATGGAACAAGGATTGTGTAATAATAGTCAAAATCAGTCTGTAAAATTTTTACGAATAAAATTTTATAAGATAATGGTGTATAATAAGGTATATTATTATTTCGAGAAATCAATAGTTTGGCTATATAAAACTATAATTTTGTGTATACTTGTCATTTATTTGATACTAATACAATTATATATATATACAATTAATTATCAGATGGAAAACGCAAATAATGAACCAGTTAATGAAGTTAATCAATCCGAGCAACAATCAGGGGATCAATATAGGACTAGGCAGGATATAGAAAATATTGTTGCTCAAGGGATAGCTAACACTATTCCAACAATGATAGCTCAAGGAATAGCCAACGCTATTCCAGCAATCATTGCTGCTGTTAAAAATCCAATAGAACCACAGCAAATCATTCCTAGCAAACGTATTTCTGAAGATAACTTCAGTAATAGCGTAAATGGAGGCAATGATCATGTTAATCATGATAAGGAACTAGGACAAGCTCCGCTCTCTAAGAAAAAGAAAGCTGCAACGCCTGGTTGCACTTACAAGGAGTTCCTTGCCTGTAAACCCGTAGAGTTCACAGGCAATGAAGGGGCAACTGCGGCACTGCGTTGGTTAGAGAAAACCGAGGCAGTAATCAGAATAAGTAAATGTGTTGAGGAAGATAAGGTTATGTACGCTTCACACCTTTTCAAGGAAGAAGCGTTAGAATGGTGGAATACAGTGTTACAAGCTAAAGGAAGTGAAGTAGCTTATACCATGAGTTGGGAAGAATTTAAGCAAATAACAGAAAGAAAATTCTGTCCCGAATATGAAAAAGAGCAGATGGCGAATAAGTTTTTAAGTCACCGAATGGTAGATGTAGATTGTCGAGGGTATACTTCAAAATTCTTTGAGTATGCCAGAATTGTACCTACTTTGGCTTCGCCGGAACCGGTACTCATCTCTCGCTATATCTGGGGTTTGATTAGTGAAATTCGTGACATTGTCAAAGCTGCGAGACCCCGCACGATTGACGATGCGGTAGAATTAGCTAACACTCTAACTGACGGATTGGTACGCACTCGGGAAGAAAATAGGAGGAAGGATTTAGCCCAGAAAATTACCCAAGAATTTCATATAGGTAATAGTAACAATTTCAAGAAAAGAGACAACGGGCGATTTTCCACTATCCCATTTTGCAATACCTGCAAGGGAAAACATTTTGGAAAATGCAGAGGATGCTGCAATTACTGCAAAATTCCAGGACATCAAGAAGAAGACTGCAGGAAAAAGAAGGCAATAACTTGCTACAATTGTGGAGAACCCGGACACTTCAGAACAAGCTGCCCGAAATTAGGCAATCCAGCAAACGAAAAGACGAAACCTGCAGAAGGGACTACCAAGAAAAACGCAAGAGCTTTTCAATTAACTACTCAGGAAGCTGAACTAATTCCTGACATCATAGTTGGTACGTTTTAGTTCACAAACATTTATGCAAGTATTATTTGACTCTGGTGCAAACCAAGGTTTTATAAATACTTCATTCTGTCAAACTCTTAACCTATCATTAATCAAACTTAGGCAAATCTTTACAGTCAAAATAGGCAAAAAGGAAAATATAGAACTCTCAGGTCATAGAATTTTTTTGCCAATCTAATTCCTATGAAATTAGCCGAGTTTGATGTTGTGTTAGAAATAGATTGAATAGTAACCAACCCTGCTCGAATTCTCTGTAATAAGAACTTTATAGAAAATCCAGGCACCCGCCGGAGAAGTATTTATGATTACAGGAAATAAACTACGTAAGGTCACATGATGAATCATGAAGGTATTCACTTAGATCCTGCTAAGATAGCAGCAAATCACTAAAATGGAAGATTTCGCAATCCCTAAATGAAAATTAGGAATCTTGTAAATTTAGCCAGATACTATAGGCAGTTTATTAAGGATTCTCTTAGATAGATATATCCTTAACTAAGCTAAAACAGTTAATTCTAAATAAGAACTTAAACAAAAAGAAGCCTCTAGCATAAATTAACAAATATTCCAATCCTAGCCTTACCAGAAGAAACAGAAGATTTTAAAAGTATACGGTGATGCTTCAAAGCTAGAAATTGGATGAATGGTAATGCAACAAAAAAAGGTAATTGTATATGCATCAAGGCAATTGCAAAAGCACGAAGAAAGCCATACCACTTGTAAACATAAAAATTAGAAGCCACAAGTTACCCTTAAGATTAGGAAACATTATCTAAGTAAGTTTACTATCCATATGGGTCATAAGAATTTAAGATATATATTGGAGCAACAAAAATTAAACATGAGGAAAAGGAAATCCTCAGTGACTACGACTGTGATATTCAGTATCACGAAGAAAAGGCTGAAGACGGTTAAAAGAATTATACAAATAATAAACAAGAGCCGTCGAAGTTCGAGTTGGAGACAAAATGAAAGTATTTTCTTGGAAAGGAATTTATAAATTCGGTAAGAAAGGAAGCTAAGTCCAAAATACATAGGACCATTTCCAGTAGTCCAACGGATAGGACCAGTTGCTTATCGCCCATAACTACCAGAAGACCTAGTTGGAGTACATAATGTGTTCCATGTATTCAATCTCAAGAAAAGTTTAGCAAAACAAATCCCTGGTCGTACCTCTTCAAGATGTAGAGGTAAACAAGAAGTTTAAGTTCATAGAGAAACCCCTACAAATAAAAGATCGGAAGATTAAGTTTCTCAAACACAAACGACTAGTGCTAGTAAAAGTCAAATAGGAATCCAGGAGAGGACCAGAGTACACTTGGGAACTGGAATCAAAGATGAAGAGAAAACACCCTCATCTATTTCAGTAAATCTCGAGGACGAGATTTTTCTTAAAGTGGGGAGGATGTAACAACTGTCACTAAAATCCATAATTAGGATGGTAATTAGCTATTAAGAAAACCCTAATTGAGACACCCAAGTGATTCTACGCAAACCCTAAAATTTTCAGAATCATCAGAATCAGGATCAGGGCCCCTAAAACTCAGGGGGGGCAAAACCCTAGTTACGATTATCCTCATAACTATCTGTCAAATTCGAAATTTAAGAAACTGTCAACACAGCAAGCCTAGTTACACACGTAGCTACCCTATAAACATAGGTTACCCCTCGCGTAGCGCGACGCCCATGGGGGTACCCCTCGCGCTACGCGACGGGGGTCAAATTTCGTATATAAATAGGGGTGTCTGGGACTTGAATTTGAGAATTGAAACGACAAAATACACGCTGAGTTATCAGCTATATACTACACAAACACACACAGATCTCGAATCGCTGTCGCAATCAGGGTATTAACTCGATCGCTATTACGATTCAACGTCCGATCGATTATAACTATCCAACGATAGTCCAGGTGCTGCTCAATTGAGCTTGTACTTTGATTATTCATCGTGATTTCGACTTGAATATCTGAGTGCTGTTCGAATTCGGACTATGCTCTGTTATTCGTTGTGAATCCGATTGAATTATTAAGTATTGCACTTGTTAATCGTTGTGAGGGTTTGATCTCGTGAATTGACGTAACTGCTGAATTAGTTACTAACCTGTTGTGTATGCATTATTATTAAATTAGGTTAAATCAAGGCTAATCAGTAGGCTTATACCTTGCCCGTTAAATCTGCAATGTGAGTCATTCCTCTTTTATAAACTCTTTTCTCACAGTTTGTGAGCCAACTGTTTTACAATACTCCAAATTATTTTCAAAGTGTTATAATTACAGGGATTAAGTCGTGGTTATCTTAACCGCTGGTTAGTGGGGTATTGTGCACATTACTAATTTCTCACAGTTAGGCAATAAGCCCTAACATAGGTTAGGCTAATAAGACCTAACAGTGACAAAACGTCACTAATTGGGTGACTGGACCCAATAGTGGTATGACCATCGTCACACGGGTGGCAAGACCAGATATTAATTAAGATACTGCCATAGTAATCGCTCTTATGCTGTAATTTATAACTATGTGTCATTTTATCAAAATGAATGATTCACTCAGTATTTCCCCGCTGACAAAACCTTTTTACAACATGTTTCAGGTGACCTACTGAATTAAGTACACGTGCTACGGAGCACTATCAAGCTTGAAGTGGTGGCTCAAATAAAATAAATAAACATGTTTGTAAAATAATGAAATTATGATATTTACGGGGTTTATCCTAAATGTAAATAAATAATACTCGGGCAAAATTTTCAAGTTTAAAACGATCCTGTTAAGACTTCCGCTATAAAAATAAATACCACGGGATTTTCTGTCCCGCGGCTCCCGAAACGGGTCAAACCGGGTCGGGGGTCGTGACAGACATGGACTGTTGAGTTCCATGTTAAACATTTAAACTTTATGAACTTACTACTTATGTTTGGGTTTTAGATTTTATGCTTCCGCTGTTAACTTAAAGTTGGTTACTTTCTTTTGGACACCAATTATATTGTGGTTGGTTTTATTTACTTAATTACATTATTCAATATGATTGGTGGCTTGATCCTGGTCAGTCACGCCTTCATGCGGTGATACTCCGCTAGTGGACTTTGGGGGTGTGATAGGATAAATCTTTTGGGTAAAACTGGGATGTTGGATAATATTCTCACTCTCTATCTCTTAAGTCCCATCTTTTGCTATCGTGGGTGGTAGCGGGGTATTAGTTGGTAGCGCTACTAAGGTTTGGCACCCTCACCCCTTTCCTGAGAGAGAGCGGGTGTGAACTAATGACCCAGTCGGGCCCATTGCTTTGATAGAAGCACTGGGGAACGGGTAAAACATACATCAGGAGCCGTCTTGTTCAGTAACGAGATATTATCAACATTGCTTTCGTATTTGTAAAACAGACTGGATTAAATACCTAGTAACTAATGTTTTATTAAAACTGTGAACTCGCCAGGTTTGTCTGATACACTTGTTGCATGCTCGCAGGTCGTTAGGTATTTGGACTGGGAACTTGTTGTCTGGAGGAGCAGGAGTGGTCATGGGTCAACTGAAGAGACTCATGTGATTATTTGTTTACTATTACACATTGGCTTTTGAACAACTTAATTATGGTTTACTATTTGCTTCCGCTGAACATACTGAATGTGACAACCCAAACTTCCAAGGTCAGTAATGTCATTTATCAAATTCTAGTTTCTCGTTGTTCATCCCTCTTAATTGTGATTAAACGCGTGGTGCTAGCATTCCAATTTATCATTCGTACCTTTTGTGTTTGGGTCGCGTCTTAGTATACCTTTAGTTATAGGTGGGTCACGTTTATTTTATACACACGACTCATACACATGGACTACATTAGATTGCATCGCTCGAACCCGACACCAACCGAAACCCAAACTAGACTCGTTTCAGCATCTAGATGTGCGGTTGGGCCTTGTAGAGCCCAATGGGCACTGATTTAGTGACCGGCCTATAGGGCTTAGATTATATTTACAGGTAGTTTACGTGCAATGATTCAAAACAATCATATCCCAAACCCTAGCCTTCTCTAAGTCATGCACGGCAGTTGTGAAGTTCAACCTCTTCCTGTTCGAGTTAACATCCTGATCAATCCGGTTCCGGTTAGTGTTGTCCAGCTATTGATTTCTTTTACCCGTGTAATAGTGAATGATTAATTGATATAGTTAGGTGATGGATGATTATGATGTTCAATTAATTGTGATTAGCATACTTATTGATCGCATTGGTTAAACAAACTGTATGCATGTGAGATGCAGTCTACTAACTTATTTGGTCCAATTAGATTTAGTTACACATGTGAACTCTAAATTGAAACTGCACATTTGACCTTATCACATGCAATGATGTTGGCCATGTTAAAGACAATTGTCTAGAAATAATCAACAACCTCTAATTGCTTTGTCAGTATCACATGAATTGGTCTAATCAAATAATGGTTCTTCCAAGTTAATGGTTTATGACAAGACAAAAGTTAAAGGTCCAATAGAGTTGTAGAATGGTGGGTGAGGATTAGATAGGATTGGCTGATTTTGATGGTGTAAATGGCGGCCCATGTGACCTTATGAATGTTGTCTGCTAGTACTAGGTGGTTAATATAGTGTGATGATAATGATTGCTGATGGAATAGTCAAGTTACTAGGTTGCTGTGAACGAGGATCACATGAATCTTGTATGATCACATGCTCCTATATGATCAGATTATATAGTGGTTATTCTGGGGCTGCATGATGTCAGCAATCAGGTTTCCAAAAAAAAATCACCAACAATTGTTCGGTTTAATCATGTTAACTGAATTATTTTATATGCGATACAGGATTGAGAAACTGTTATCGAATACATGTTATGTTAGGTGTTATGTTTGTGGAATAAATTGACATGCTTTAGTCGTTTCAATATGTGGCATGATAAGGTAGTAACGTGAAACGGTTGTTACATATTAATCGGATAAGGGGACTGTTGTGACCTCTTAATATGCACAAGATAGAAACTTAAAATGATGATGAATTATATGCTGAATAATTTGGTTCTAATAATAGTTGCTGAATCAAAGAATGATATAAAACTAACAAGGGTAATCGGCTGTAAAATGATTTGGAATAGAGTATCATCTAAATGGTTGTTAACCTTAGTTATAAAGAGGTCAAGATAGGATGATTATAAACATATAAGGATTATGCATGAAATTAGAAAGGGCTGTTGATAATTGGGCCGGTTAGTGGGTAAATAACAGGTCCAAATGTTGTGTTTACTATTGTGTTATGATGTTAAGGCTTGTGCGGACCGTTGACATCATGTGGAATATTATCATTCGGTCGTAATGTTGGGCTGGACTCGGGCTGAACTTGATTAATAAATGCATGTATCATGTGATTAACTGAATAAGTTGGCGTATGAATTGACAAATGTTACTACTTGTATGTTAGGTGCACTAACTGATAAATAAATGTGGAATGTCACGAACTGAGCTTGTGTGCATACTGACTCTTATGTGTGCATTCATCATAGGACTTGATTGATTGTTGGTTAAGCGAGTAATTAAGTCTACCGAGCACTCTAAGGTGAGTTCACTACATTCGAGCATGCGTCCCAGTGGTTGGGGACAGTCAGTGGGTATCCCATAGGGGGATAAGTCTTTGGGTAAAAACGGGTATATTGGTTAATATTCTCACCTATCATCTTTTGTAAGTCCCTCATCGGGTATTAGTTAGTAGCGCTACATAGGTTTGGCACCCTCACACCGCTCCTGTAGAGGACGGAGGTGAACTAATGACCCAGTCTGGCCCAGTACTAGATAGGAGTACGTGGGAAGGGCAGTCGTGTATTTCAGGAGCCGTCATTGTTCGGAATTGAGATATTAACAATATTACTTGCATTGGTTATTGAACTGTTTTACATACAACTGGTAACAAACGCTTTCTAAAACTGTGAACTCGCCAGCTTTGTCTGATACACTTGTTACATGCTCGCAGGTCGTTAGGATTGGGACGGGAGCTTGTTGGCTGGAGAGCAAGAGTGGTCATGGTCATGCTGAGGACTTATTTATCAAACACTTATTTATTGTGATCGTTTAGTAATTACTTCATGGAATCTTTACGCTTCCGCTGAACTTATGGTTTTGGATAACTTATGATTGGGATTTCAATATTATTAAACAATGGAACTTCATTTTAAACTTGTGATTCAATGTAATTGGTGGCTCATTGCTAGTCGTCACACGCCTAACGGGGACACTCCCTAGGTGGTAATTTGAGGGTGTGACAGTTTGGTATCAGAGCCACTGGTTATAGTGAACTTGGTTTTAAAACGTTTTTATAAAACCAGACTATAACCGAACTGATCCGAAATTGACCATGACACTCAGCTCCAGTTTGCAAGGTTCGTCTTTCTCACATGTTGCATACATTACATGACTAGTACATATTTGTTTATGGCGTAGCATGCAAACACACACTCGTCACTATAGCATGATAGCATGGATTGCTTGTTTACATTATGATACGTTGATAGTATGTTATAGTCCTCAGATTTTGTGATCTTATTACTTTGACAACCTCTGTTTGATATTTGAGTTTGAGGAACCATTTGACATGAGTTGGGAGGAATTGAGATGAGCATGCAAATCACAATGTTATTGTGGGTGCACACATAATAATAATGTGGGGTGCATGTGAGTCCCAGTGTGGCTTAACAAGTGAAAAAGGGGTTCCGTTCCGTTATTTGGTTGATGTGAAACACAACAGTCTATAGGAGTAATAGCAGTGATTGTCTCCTACTTGAATGTGATCTTTTCATTTCCCTCTGAAACCTTTCGAATCTCGATGCTATCGAGTATTACCTGAACACCTACATGAACGGCTAGCGAACTGTGTAGAAGGTTAGGTGCTTGTACGAAGGTCCCCGGGTTGAATGTTGTAGCGTCGAATGATTGGTCAATACCTTCTCACTCCTTTTCATTGGTTGGAACTCTGTGTATTGACGCCTTAGATTTCGTGAGTGCCATCGTTTTAGCAACACCCTAGCAACGTACTGTGTATTACCCGACCAACTTGCAAGATCGAGGGGCAAGAGGTTGATCGTAGTATCTCACCGATTTCAGCGTTAGAAAGCCCTTGGTTTCTGGCAACGAACATCAGCAATTTGGCTCTAATTGAATCTTTAACCCTAGGCAGTGACTCATGGGATTCAACCCTTACGAATCAATCGGGGCATAAGCGATGACAACTGATTGTAGTGTGGAATGTGTGACTACAACACAGTGATTAGCGCTTTAGGACGTGGCACAGAATGCGAAGAGATGGACTTGGATGGTGAAAGATCGTAGGGCTCCGTTTCACGCAAAGACATTAGAGGCAACAGTCATGGCAACATCAAGGTGCTTGTAATCATAGCCTACAGTATGGAAATGAAGGTGCCTACGACATGGATTGGCCGTTGGTAGATCAAGATAATAACAATCAAGGGAACGACAGCAGTACTGGAAATTCTCGTAACAACAACATTGGAAATGATGCTCATGGAAGGGCATCTAGGATTGGCATGGACGACGCAAAGATTTTAGTGACACGGTGACTTGCACGTTCTTGGAGACTAAGCGTTTCGTCTCTGTTCTGCTTAACCCAGAAGCTTTTGAAAACCAAACCTGTTGTGGAACCGATTGACGGCAAGCCAATGGAAACCTCCTACGTTCGTTGGGATGCAAACTCGACCTTGTGAGGCAAGAGTTTGACACCTACCCTTGATAGTTTTGTTGTACTTGTTAGTGTGGATTGGTTATCCAGATAACACACGGAGATACTTTGTGAGGAGAAATTTTGGGTATCCCTCTCTTCAGTGGTGAATCGTTATCTGTTCTAAAGCGTCAGAGTGGTGCGAGGGTTAGCACCGTTTCAGCTATGAAGGACCAGAACTGTCTACGGAGGGATTATCCCACTATGTTAGTAACCTTTACAGACGTTAAAACTAAGGAAGAGAGGATTGAGGATCCATCAGTAGTTTGTGACTTCTTCTAACGAGCTACTTGAAGTCAGGATTACTTCCACAACTGTTAGCCAGAATTTCAGTTTGATCTTGCGCCAGAGGCAAACCCGATTACTTGTACGCCTTACCGTCTTGCCCCAGGAGGGTTGCAAGAACTGTCCAATCAACTTCAGGAAACTACAGGATGGGAGTTTTATAGATCTAGCTCCTCGTTTTGGGGAAACGCGCCCTATTGCGGAAACGAAGGACGAGTCCTTTCGTACGTGTACAGACTACCACAAGGTGGCTATCATAGACCATCACCCCCTGTCTTGCATCGACAACCTGCTTGACCCGTTGCAATAATCCAGAATCTATCCGGAAACCGACTTAAAACCGGACTGTCATCTGATGGAAGACTGTTGGGAGGATGATTCCTAACACGGCGTTACAGATCCAGTATGGCCACTACGATTTTCTGTTCAAGTTATTTAAGATATCCAACACACTGGCAGCCTCAGGGACCACGTGAGTAGTATGCGTCAACCTCGTTTCACCAGATTCGTAGACAACTTTTATCTGTGATGTTAGGAATCACTACCAAGGGAAAGGAACGCCATGAACAACACTTGTATTTTGTCCTAGAGCTCCTAGGGGAGGAGCAACTCCACGCGAAGTCTACCTAAGTGTGACTTCAGGATCTGAGAGGTACATTTTCGTGGTCACATAGTCAACGAATTGGGAATACACGTGAGTCTCGCTAATATCCATTTTATTAGAACCTTTCTGGCACCGAGGAGTCCTTCAAGGATACAACAATTTCTTTGTTTCGTTAGATACCATCGCAGATTCGTCACGGGATTCTCGAAGATTGAGCAGCTATAATCTCTTTAGCACGGTAGAGTGTTATGTATTTGTGGGGGATAAAACAGGAGGACGTCTTTTCAGCTCTTGAGTCTCAACTTTGCGATGCACTGAGCATCGTCTTTACCTGGGGGTACAAATGATCTAGAGGTATAACATGATGGTACGAGCCAGAGCCCCAATTATACGCTGATGCAACATGAGAGAGTAATGACTTAGAGCAACTGCATGACACACAATCTGTGGTGGGAACCGTGGTCTTTGAATTTAAGTTGGAGGTAATTACTTGGACGGTACCAAATGCACTACTTAGACCGATCACAAGGGCCTCCCGTGTTCCTTTGTTTTGAGAAAGCTAATTATGTGATGGCAACGCTGGATGAAACTCTCGAGCGAATACGACTATGGAACCTAAACGCGTATGAGCTTGCAACTCACGATCGACTCTAACCTACCCGATCAGATTCGCCCCGTTCACATTGAAGCAGTGAAGGAAGAGATTTTTTTTTTTTTTCCTTCCAAGTTGAGTCCATACGGGGCATGGAGGAGCAACCCTTGGTAGGTCAAACGATATTCGCCACCTCTTGGGACGAATGTGGCCCTCTTTATACGGCAAATGAAGGAACTCGTGTTGAGCAAGTCACACCGGCCTCGATATTCTAGTCGTCTGGGTTTGATGAGAGACATTTGGATCTATAAATCTTGGACTGGTAATCGGGCACGAAGGCCCACCTAGTTAGGTATGTGAATGATGTTTGACTTGTGGGAAAATAAGATGAAGTACCAGCAATCAGAAACACCCATATGGAGATGAGAACAGACTGCCACGGATTTTGTTACTGGTTTACCAAAAACTCAGAACGGAAACAATATCTCATGGATGATCGTTGAACGCCTCAGGTAACCAGCACACCTTCTTGCAATGAAAGAGACTGACGAGTCTTCACAGCTTGTGGAAAATCCTCTGAGAGATGTGGCTATCTAGGCACGAGGTGCCACCTCAAATATCTCTGACTTTGATCTATACCTGATTTATGACAGGCACTACACAACACTCTTGGCTCACGTCTAGGCAAAAGCATTACTTCTCACCATAGGATGAATGGTCGAAGTCAGCGAAACCCCCCCCCCCCCCCGACACTCGAAGACATGCTGAAAGCATGTGTGTGATTGACTTAGTGAAAATGTGAAGGACGCATACCCTTGGCTGAGTTCTATCGTAGTAGTTACCATTTTAGTATTAAGACAGTTTTGTTTGAGGCATTGCATGAGCAGTAACGTTAAACTCCTTGTTGGATTAGAGTCGGTGACAACCTAATTACGGGTCCAGGACTGGTACTCGAAGCTCTTGGGAAGATTGCTTGGATCGGAAATCATTTGGCGGCAACGCGTGACCGTCAGGAAATCTGATAAGCATAGGAAACGTTGGGAGTTCGCTGTAGGCGAAAGTGTCTTAATCGAAGGTCTCGCCCTGGGAGGGTGCTGTGCGCTCTAGAAAACGTGGCAACCTTAGTCTGCGGAACGTTGGGACATTCAGATTCCTGGAATGGGTCGGTGATATGACTCACAAACATGAGTTACCTGATGAATTGGGTAACGGTCACAATGCCATTTATGCCTCAAATCTAAGGGAGTGGTTGCTCGACGGAAAAACTAGTGATACCCTTATTAGAACCTTAGGCTGACGACAACTTGCAGTTTTCGTGGAATCTACTGAAATCAAGGACCAGAATGTCAGGATTTGTTAATATAGTCGAATTCCAATCGTGAGAGTTCGTTGGAACTCAAAACGTGGACCGGAGTTCACATGGGAACGCCATGATCAGAGTAAACTCTAGTATTCTCAGTTCTTCAAGCGGTCGTATTAACTTATGATACCATTGGCGAATTTCGGGACGAAATTCCCTTTCAAGTTGGGGATGATGTGACACCTGAGGAAAATTCACAGTCATCTTGATTTATCACTTCACACCTCAGAGTTTGCTTGTCAAATTTCGGGACGAAATTTCTTTCAAGTTGGGGATGATGTGACAACCCAAACTTCCAAGGTCAGTAATGTCATTTATAAAATTCTAGTTTCTCGTTGTTCATCCCTCTTAATTGTGATTAAACGCGTGGTGCTAGCATTCCAATTTATCATTCGTACCTTTTGTGTTTGGGTCGCGTCTTAGTATACCTTTAGTTATAGGTGGGTCACGTTTATTTTATACACACGACTCATACACATGGACTACATTAGATTGCATCGCTCGAACCCGACACCAACCGAAACCCAAACTAGACTCGTTTCAGCATCTAGATGTGCGGTTGGGCCTTGTAGAGCCCAATGGGCACTGATTTAGTGACCGGCCTATAGGGCTTAGATTATATTTACAGGTAGTTTACGTGCAATGATTCAAAACAATCATATCCCAAACCCTAGCCTTCTCTAAGTCATGCACGGCAGTTGTGAAGTTCAACCTCTTCCTGTTCGAGTTAACATCCTGATCAATCCGGTTCCGGTTAGTGTTGTCCAGCTATTGATTTCTTTTACCCGTGTAATAGTGAATGATTAAATGATATAGTTAGGTGATCGATGATTATGATGTTCAAGTAATTGTGATTAGCATACTTATTGATCGCATTGGTTAAACAAACTGTATGCATGTGAGATGCAGTCTACTAACTTATTTGGTCCAATTAGATTTAGTTACACATGTGAACTCTAAATTGAAACTGCACATTTGACCTTATCACATGCAATGATGTTGGCCATGTTAAAGACAATTGTCTAGAAATAATCAACAACCTCTAATTGCTTTGTCAGTATCACATGAATTGGTCTAATCAAATAATGGTTCTTCCAAGTTAATGGTTTATGACAAGACAAAAGTTAAAGGTCCAATAGAGTTGTAGAATGGTGGGTGAGGATTAGATAGGATTGGCTGATTTTGATGGTGTAAATGGCGGCCCATGTGACCTTATGAATGTTGTCTGCTAGTACTAGGTGGTTAATATAGTGTGATGATAATGATTGCTGATGGAATAGTCAAGTTACTAGGTTGCTGTGAACGAGGATCACATGAATCTTGTATGATCACATGCTCCTATATGATCAGATTATATAGTGATTATTCTGGGGCTGCATGATGTCAGCAATCAGGTTTCCAAAAAAAATCACCAACAATTGTTCGGTTTAATCATGTTAACTGAATTATTTTATATGCGATACAGGATTGAGAAACTGTTATCGAATACATGTTATGTTAGGTGTTATGTTTGTGGAATAAATTGACATGCTTTAGTCGTTTCAATATGTGGCATGATAAGGTAGTAACGTGAAACGGTTGTTACATATTAATCGGATAAGGGGACTGTTGTGACCTCTTAATATGCACAAGATAGAAACTTAAAATGATGATGAATTATATGCTGAATAATTTGGTTCTAATAATAGTTGCTGAATCAAAGAATGATATAAAACTAACAAGGGTAATCGGCTGTAAAATGATTTGGAATAGAGTATCATCTAAATGGTTGTTAACCTTAGTTATAAAGAGGTCAAGATAGGATGATTATAAACATATAAGGATTATGCATGAAATTAGAAAGGGCTGTTGATAATTGGGCCGGTTAGTGGGTAAATAACAGGTCCAAATGTTGTGTTTACTATTGTGTTATGATGTTAAGGCTTGTGCGGACCGTTGACATCATGTGGAATATTATCATTCGGTCGTAATGTTGGGCTGGACTCGGGCTGAACTTGATTAATAAATGCATGTATCATGTGATTAACTGAATAAGTTGGCGTATGAATTGACAAATGTTACTACTTGTATGTTAGGTGCACTAACTGATAAATAAATGTGGAATGTCACGAACTGAGCTTGTGTGCATACTGACTCTTATGTGTGCATTCATCATAGGACTTGATTGATTGTTGGTTAAGCGAGTAATTAAGTCTACCGAGCACTCTAAGGTGAGTTCACTACATTCGAGCATGCGTCCCAGTGGTTGGGGACAGTCAGTGGGTATCCCATAGGGGGATAAGTCTTTGGGTAAAAACGGGTATATTGGTTAATATTCTCACCTATCATCTTTTGTAAGTCCCTCATCGGGTATTAGTTAGTAGCGCTACTTAGGTTTGGCACCCTCACACCGCTCCTGTAGAGGACGGAGGTGAACTAATGACCCAGTCTGGCCCAGTACTAGATAGGAGTACGTGGGAAGGGCAGTCGTGTATTTCAGGAGCCGTCATTGTTCGGAATTGAGATATTAACAATATTACTTGCATTGGTTATTGAACTGTTTTACATACAACTGGTAACAAACGCTTTCTAAAACTGTGAACTCGCCAGCTTTGTCTGATACACTTGTTACATGCTCGCAGGTCGTTAGGATTGGGATGGGAGCTTGTTGGCTGGAGAGCAAGAGTGGTCATGGTCATGCTGAGGACTTATTTATCAAACACTTATTTATTGTGATCGTTTAGTAATTACTTCATGGAATCTTTACGCTTCCGCTGAACTTATGGTTTTGGATAACTTATGATTGGGATTTCAGTATTATTAAACAATGGAACTTCATTTTAAACTTGTGATTCAATGTAATTGGTGGCTCATTGCTAGTCGTCACACGCCTAACGGGGACACTCCCTAGGTGGTAATTTGAGGGTGTGACACTGAATTTCGTATAAACTTGTGATGGGATTGTTATTAATAATTGAGAACTTTAGTTTGAAACTTGTGAGTTCAATGTAATTAGTGGCTCATTGTCTGTACGTCACACGCCTATCACGGACACTCCCTAGGTGGTATTTTGGGGGTGTGACATCTTGTGCTACCAGTGTAGGCAAAAGATTCACTGAACGGATTTAGAAAATCATCCGTTTTTAAGTACCTGAAACAACCAACAAACACTTAGACTGTTTTCACAAGTTTCAAAAATTTCAACCAAAAGCACCTGGATCGGATGGTGATCCGGTCGAGTCACTATCCGAACGAGTGACACAAGTAATCAACTGTTCTTGAGATAAGGACTATCCGATCGGATGGTGATCCGGTCGGGTGGTCGTTCGTTCGTGTGACACACTTAGACTTTGACAAATTTGACTTTCAACCTTTCACCGCTTGGATGGTTATCCGACCGGATGACGGGTTATCTGTTGAAAACAAAAGCTTCCAAATCCAATCCGATCGGATTGCTGTCCGACCGGGTGGGATGATGAAATAAGCTGATAAACTTGAACAATTAAAATCACACTACTCGGATGATAATCCGAGCGGGTAACTCTGATGATGTCAGGAACACAATTTTTCAGAACAATCTAATGTAAGTCGTTCGTGCAGTCGTCCGAACGAATTGATGACGTTAGCTAATCTAAGAACAGCTTACATCAGCATGCAAGAACAGTTTTTCATAGTTTTTGATGATTTTGAACAAGTTTTTGAAAGAATTTTGTTATGAAAACTTGAAGGATTATGCTTTAACTAATTGCGAATCGATCTATATCAGTTTTATCAAATTTTTACCATAGATTCACTTCCAATTTTATGTTTTTTTGATTTTATGGTGACAAATTGAAAAATAATGCAAGAAATGAGTAGAAAGTAGGAGAATATGTCAAATTTCCGGTGAAATTTGACTCTGATCGGCAAGAAAAGCAAATTTCCGGTTAAATTTGGCTCTGATCGGCAAGAAAAACTCGAATTCCGGTGAATTCGTTGTCGTAGATCTCGATTCAGCTCCTTGAATGCTCTGATACCACTTGTTAGTCCCTCGTATAGGATCTGTTCGTTAGGAACTTAGATGAATCGACATTGACTAATGTGCGGAATCCATTTGATCAAATCACAGATGTACGACAAAGTATTCAATGCTAAATTGCTCTCTGATCTTTCTATTCAACTGTTATGAAAGTACAAAAGCGTCTGTGACATTCAGACTGACAAGAGTTCTCCTCAGAGCCAAAAGTGCTAAATGCCGTACCCGGATAGGTATTTATAGGCAACTCAAGAGTGTGATAAGTGTTGTCCGACCGAGTGGCAGTCCGCTCGGATGGCTTATCCGGTCGGATGACCGGATGACACATGTCATTCGACGGACATAACCTTTACAATACAAAACCAACTCCTGAGCTATCATTCTTACTACATACATATTAACATTCAAGTACATAAAATATACAAAACATGACTAAATGCTGACGGAAGCTGCAGACGTATGAATTAACAAGTTAAATATTAAAATTGTGTATATTAAGAAAGCATTATGTTTTAACTTATACATAATTTCATTCTTATCATAAATATATACAGCTAAACACATATATGCAATACATGACCCAAAAGTCATACCCATTTAAGTTTCAAAATTTTTTCACACGTTGGAATCTCACACCCAAATCTAAGTTTTTCATTGATAAATTAAGTCGTTTCATTATTTATAGGAAAATAGTTCCACATCAGTAACATTAGTTTTAATTTTATTTACTATATTCAACTTGTTAAATCATAGCCAACTAAGGTGTAAATAATTTAAAAGAGATAATACATATATATAACGTTTAAACTAAAAAAAACTTTCGATTTAGAAAAGATGATTATTGTGAAAACCATAGATAATATTTATGTTGAAAATATCATATATTTACTCTTAAAATTTCTGTCAACGAAAAAATAATAAATCTTGTGAGAAGTCATACTTTCGTCTCCACTTATATCATCCAACGGTGGAAATAAACACTGATAGATTGTAACAAAAAGATGAAACACCAATTGCAAATGATAAAATCATACCTTTAGCGCCTGTGATGTTGATGACATGTTTAGAGAATTAAAATTGATGATATAGCATCAATGTATCAACGTGATTCCATTCCAAAAGCAACTCGTGCTGATAACGTGTTGTGAAACAACAAGCCTAATAGCTAAACAATATAGATGAGATGTAAAGAAAAAGAGATTAATATTTCATTGATAGGTGTATAAAATATAAGAGAATACAATGACTATATATATATGAGATGGAGTCTTGGAAAACAAGCTAAATTATTTTCGGAGTTGATAACCACAATAATAATATTTATATTCATAACAGAATATTAATAATAGTGTTACTTTTTGTGTACATGTGTTTTATTAATTTAGTTTAATAGAAGAGTAAATTTTCATTTTAGTTCCTGATGTTTGACCAAAAATGTTACGTTAGTTTAAATAGTTTTTTTTTGTCATTTTAGTACAAACAGTTTTTTTTCTACCATTTTAGTCTCTAACTTTTGTCATTTTTTGCCATTTTAATCCACCATCACCACCTCCCACCACTCACCCCATCACAACCTTCTATCATCACCACTACCTTGTCAAACCCTGCTGGTAGCAGAAACGTATTGCGTGTGACTTAAGAAAGGTAATCATTGCATCTAATCGTGTAAACAAATATAAGTCAACAACGATGCCATATATATTGATTTGAAACAAAGGTTTACAATGTTATCCAAAACATAGTAAGTGAGTTTCATTACACTTCGAACAAAAGATTGTTTTTGTCATAAAAGACATTCGTTGTCATGTCATTCCCATTTCCCGTGGTCTATCACTGGCTCATGTCTTGTTTCCTGAAATACATGTAATTTTAAAAAGTCAACAAAAGTTGAGTGAGTTCATGTAGGTATTGTTATCGTATGAAATCTCATGTTAGAAATCCTGTAATGAAATCATATTTATAATCCAGTAATGTAATCATGGTATGTTATTAGCATTCATGGAGTTTAAGGATCTATGAGTGTGTAGCTTGCACCCTGACATACGTGCCATAAGTAAGTAACCAAACCGAGACAGCTTTGACATCATTGGGATCACAAAAACACTCCTAAGGTACCAACCAGGAGTGAAGAGCGTCTCAAGCTCTATAGATCTATCGCTTTTGCACCTTGGTCACTAAGTGATTAATGGTTACTATTGTCATCATCCTACTTACGCACATTGATTGTGTTAACATCTAAATCCATAGCTAACATACCGTTTGTTATGACATGTATTTCCCCTCGATTATTTTAAAAACAAAACATTGAAATCATTGAAAGGAAGGACATTTACTCACTGTACCACTGAAATTTGAGCGTCCGTACGCGTGAGTAACCTACATGCGTACTAACTTTATTAGACACTAAGGTCTTATTAGACCTCATACAAGTTGTTCATCTTGAATTCTTATTAAGTTTTCACTTGTCATTGTTGGTACAACTTTGTGTTATTGTAGTGTTGATAGTTTGTTTGTTAAATCTTTACATATATATATATTTCTTTCACAGTGGTATATATATTTTGTATGTATTGAATCATGTGTGAACGGGCCTCGCCCTTCACATGTCCTCGTGCCTTGCACGCGTGTCATTGGGCCTAGCCCATGTCCTCGTGCCTAGCCCATGTCATTGGGCCTAGCCCATGTCCTTGGGCCTAGTCCATGTCATTTATTTTATTTGGCCTTGCCCATGTCTTTTGTGTTTTCAGGCCTTACCCTTTGCCTGTTCTAACTTTACCAAACTGGAAGCTTTGCTTTCCTTTGTATCTTGATTCTTCTGCTATTAAAAAATAATCTCTTTGGCAATCTTATTAAGGGTCTCATCAATCCCTTTTTTCTTTTCCGGACTCTGATGTTTTAGCAGAAGTTTTTGGTTGAACAGACTTTGGCTTTTGTTGCACCTTTGGTTTTGGTTTTGCTTTTGAATCAGGCTGCAACTTTCTTAGTGAATCTTTCTCCCCCTTTTTGGCATCATCCTCTTCATCATCATGTAGGACTGTTGCAGGGGCAGATCCAATAATTTTGACCAAATGTTCCTTAATGGCCTTAATATCTGCTTATGTATCCTTGTACCTAGTATCAACCATATTCCTTATAAGTTCCATATGAGTGTTGTGGTTGATTTCAACCAAATTCCTTTGAGCTTGGAGGATGGGTTGCACAGAATTCCACAGATCATTGGCAATTTTCTGAGTACTAGGTTAACTTTTAGAAAGCTCCATCATCTACTTCATCATTTCTTTCATGTCAGCAACAGATGTTTCCATTAAAGCCATTCTATCCGTCAATTCTTTATATCTTAATTCATCACCTAATTTAATAGGATCATCTAAATTCCTACCTATGGTAGTTATATTTGTTTTGATAATAGGAGAAGACTCTAAATCATCATAAACAAATGCCCTTTTTTCTTGGTTCTGGGGACTTCCCACTGGAGCAGAGGTTACAATTGTAACCCTAATAGTGGTTACCTTTAAGAGAGTCTTAATGATGTAACCACTGTCCAACTGATAACCAAAGGGTTCAACAGTTCTAGTGGCTGCTCCACTTGAACTACCACCAAGAGTTTCTTGAAACTCAAGGGGTGTAACCTCCTCAACTGTTTGTGGGATAGCAAATTGAAGTGGTTCAGACATAGTCATTTGTTGAGGTGTACTCTCATTAATGTGTGAGGGAGAGGGACTGTTTCGAGTCTGAATTTCAGTTGCTTTAAACAGAGGTATTATTGTTGGTGGAATTTGGGGAGAGGGTTGTGGAGTAGAAAGCGACATTGCCCTGGGAGAGGCGCTTTTAAGCATATTTTCAAATGAAAGATCTGCTTCATGATGTGGTTTCCCTGTGCTTACAAAATGATCCTTTTGTGAGGATACATGAGGAGTTTGTTTGGGTTGAGATCTTTCCAACTACTATAAGGAAGTAGCAGCACTGGTTTCAAGTGACTTTTTTGTTATCACTAGGTTAACCTCTGGTGTCTCATCTTCCAGAGGACCCGTTTTATTTTGTTTGGTTTTGGTGGGCTTTTGGATGTGGGAGGTTTCTTTTTGGGTTTGGCTGGTGTGGTTTTCACAACACTGGTTGTGGTGTCACGATCACCAGGAGCAGTGGGCTCAACTACAGAGGTTTGAGCAGCAGATGTGGACTCATCCAAAATAGGCTCATCCCCCTTTGCTTGTGTTTTGGAAATCGCTGACTCTTTATCCATAAGGCGAGTAAAAGTTTCACGAGTGAGACTATTTATTTGGAAAGCTGTACCTTGTTGAAATCCTTTTTGGAAACTTATTTTTGTAGGTAATAGCTTAATATTCTTGGGTACATTAAAAAAGCATTATTAGCCCCTTTTTAAACATTCTTCACGTTTGTGACCAAATCTGAAAACAGTGCTTGGGAAAAGTTGAAATCAGAGTTTGTTAAAATGGCATTACCCAAGTACTAAATTTAAGTGATATTTCATTAAAAGTAGTGGTCTTAGCAGAAAGACAAATGAGGAGGGTATGGAAAAAGAATTTCATTTCAGCAGGGAATTTTGGTTTAAAAATGGTGACCCCTGTTAGTTGACCATCATACATTTTCTTAATGAATTCTGCATGAAGTTCTTGTTTTTCAAAAGAGGTCTTACCTGCCTGATCATTCAATCCAAACGTTGTTGATATGGAAGATGGAGAAATTTCAACAACTTTTTCTCAGACTTTGGAAGTGATAGCATAGGGCACTTTCTTTTGTGATTGTATTTCAGCATTGGCCCAAAATGTGACAACCCTCATAATTACGTGTATCCGTATGATTGATTAATATTAAATTGTGCTTATTGATTGTGCAGAAAATTTACTAAATGATCCTGTAAGCTTTTCTATGTGTTGAGAATTAAATGTGTTACAAAAAGATACATAAAAGACACTATACGATGAAATTTAACACCTTAACGGGACAGTATACTGCAAGAAACATTGTTAATTATTTCTTGGCTAGTTATGATCCTCGTTCACCATAACACCCACTAAAATATCCACTAACTAACATATGTAACCATATACTTGGATTTGAATTAGTATTTACCACTTACCATCAAAATGTTACAATTAACCCCCCCCCCCTCTCAATATTTACGGCCCCATAGGGGACCCACCCTTATCATCACCATATCCCATGGAATATTATCTCTAATTTTGATTGGGCCTATTTATTTGTTGCACATGCCAAGATATTGTGAAATGATTGTAATTATGGCCATAGATTCCCAAGATCATTCCATATCCCACAAGTTACATCTAGACCCCTTCCCCCTAGCCTATTTTCGGCCATCATCATCACCATATCCCACTCAGGATTTTATTTCAATATTTTATAAGATTACTTGCTTGTTGGATTGGCCAAAACATGGTGTGATGATTACTATTATGACATAAGTGATTTCCAAGAAATCCTTATATCATTACATATCTTCTCACTCCACAAGTTCACGCCACCACCGCCCTCACCATCTCTCTCTCTCTCTCTCTCTCTCTCTCTCTCTCTCTCTCTCTCTCTCTCTCTCTCTCCCTCTCTCTCTGTCGGCTCTCCCTACATCCGCCACCACCACCACCTTGTCACCACCATTGCTCCACTTTCAAGCTTGCTCCAAGTGCTAGAAGGTTATCCTTGAAGGTTGAAGCTTGGAGGTCTTGAAGGAACTTCATACTTTGCTCTACATCTTATCTTTATCATCATCCTTTGTTCATAAGTTCATCCCTAGCCCTTGTGCTAGTTGTAAGTCTTCGATTTAACTCATGAATCACTTCTACGTTGATTATTCGAAAGGTTTTAGTTAATATGTAACACAAGGACATAAAAGAGAATGAACTAGAAAATGGACATAAACTTACAAAAAATCTGGTTGGATTGAGTTGGTATAATCATGCATGTTGTTTGATCATTGATTTCTCAATAAAACCGTTGTTAGAACAATCGTTGACGCGTTTTAGTAACATATACACTCTAAAAAGCATGCTGATTGGTATTTTCAGCCAACTTCAACAGGCTGTAACTGAATCTTTATAAATCGAAAAACGGATTTTCTGAAGCCTAAATTATGTATTTTTGAAAAACCGAACAAATGGCACTGGAATCGTAATTTTTCGAGGTGGTTTACTATTTTTAAAGGACTGTTTTTGGACAGCAGCTCAAGCTGTGTTTTTGCTGCAGAAAAAGTGTGTTGTATTCGGGGTCATAACTTAAAAACTGAGTAGAAACAGCTCATGGAATTTTTACTGTAGATGGTCACTGTTGTCGCCGTGATCCTCCAACTAGAATTTCGTCAATCGGACTTACGATTAATTTTTAGTGAATTATTCCGTGGACTGCAGTCAGAAAGTAATGAATCTGATTGCAGTCCGGTAAATATTTTTTTATAAAATATTGGTAATTAACTGGACCCCAATATTTTTACACAATAATAATTAGATCGTTTAAGACCTTCTGTAAAAAGTTGGGAATTTTTGGAATAAGTTAACTATTTTATTAAAGTCCCCGAAAACAGCCCAGTTTTGAATATAAAAGCTGAAACGACATAAGTGGTGATTTGCGTGTCTAAATGTCGGGTAGGTTATCTGAGAATAATCTAACATGTTATATGTCAATAAAAGTGTTATGTGCAATATCGTATGCTTGCTTATGAACGGGAATAGATGGGAGGCTTATATGGGCATAAACCGTTAAAGTGATGCATGTTATGTGATAGACGCGTGTAGGAACTTTGTGCTTATTTGAAGTCACTAATAAACTAAGTGGTAATCCTACTAGGACGTGGTTGACCGACTTTGACTGCTAGCTATATTTGAGAATCTAACCGAGCAAACCGAGGTGAGTTCACACACTTTCTAAGGCATGGGATTCCCGGTGGTTGGGAATGGGTTAAAGAAATTAAAACGGAATCTACATATCCTCCTTGGATAGGATATGTACGGCCATCCTCCATAGGTAGGATGCCAATATTAATCTTGCGTATTCTCCTTGGGTAGAACTACGTTCGTTCGTCCTCCTTGGGTAGGACAACAACCTTAAAACTTACTAGACAAAACTCTATCATATGTCCCTCATTTTATATCGACTTAATCGCCGAGGCCAATGGCGAGCGGGTCATTAGTTAATAGCTCTATTAGGTTTAACAAACCTCACACCATGCCAGTCGGATGTGCGTGTACTAATGGACTATGGCAAACCGTCAGTGATGATAGACACTGATGTAGGGCACAACTTATTTGCGTAGTAGTTGATATGGTACAGTCTAGTGGTTCACATGGGGAAGCCCCCACTGATCATTAATATGGTTTGGGTAATAAGGAATGAACTGGTTAAACATACTTTCAACTACGGGGTAACCCCCACGGCAATTACGCCAACGAAAGACAAACCACGTTTTCAGAAACAACTTAAAACTAATCAGCCAACCGTGAACTCACTCAACTTTGTTGTTGACTCGTTGTTACATGCCTTACAGGTCGCTAGATGCTTATGGAGCTTGCACGAGGAGGAGGTTGTTGTGGGATACGGACTGTCATGTTCCGTAATAAACACTTAATCCTTATGAACTTATTAAATCTACGTTTTGGATTTTAAACTTATGGACTATGAACTTATATTTTGGTATCACGTATTATGCTTCCGCTGTTTATTTTGAACTTGGTTAACTAGCTTTTAGTCACCAATTATATTGTAGTTGGTTTTATTTACTCAATTAAGATATTCAATTTGATTGGTGGCTCGATCCTGGTCATGTCACGCCTCTAAGCGGTGATACTCCGCATGGTGGATTTTGGGGGTGTGACAGATTGGTATAAGAGCCATTGGTTATAGTGAACTTGGTTTTAAAAAGGGAAAAGCTTTTTGACAAAACCAGACTATAACCTGTACAATGCTCAACGATCCGCAACGACGCTTCGCTCCACGTGCAAGACTCGACATTAGGTGGTATGATTTATGTTATATTGTCGGTTAGATAGTTCACATTGTGCATTAGTTAACGTGATAATTGCATTTTTGAACCTTGTGTGCTTACTCTCTACTGCCGTCCCACACTTACGCACTTTCGTGACACTTTTCTCACTTACGTTGCTTCGTGGTGAAGATCATGAGCGGACGCGGAGGACGTATCAACCTCACTCAAGCCCAGTTGACGGCTTTGATCAACGAACAAGTTGCTGAGGCACTCGCGGCTGTCCCTGCAGGAGGTATAACCTGCCATATCAACCCATCTTAGGACGTTTAGATCCTACCTTAGCAAACCAACCCTTGTGCTTAACCTTGTCTTTTATTCTCGCGCGACAGGCCAACATGCTCAACCTCCTGTGTGCATGTTCAAAACATTCATGGATTGCCGACCTAGTACTTTCAGCGGCACAGAAGGAGCTGTAGGTCTTCTTCAATGGTTCGAGAAGCTTGAGTCTGTTTTTGAGATGTGTGAATGCCCCGAGGATCGTAGAATGAAGTTTGCTACTGGAACGCTCAAAGGTGCTGCGTTAACCTGGTGGAAAGCACAGGTTCAACTGCTAGGGCTGGCAGTTGCTAATGCCAGCCCATGGAATGGTTTCAAAGAACTGATTAAAGAAGAGTACTGCAGTCGGGACGACATCCACAAGCTAGAGGTGGAATTTTTCAATCTGAAGATGACGGGGTCCGAGATTGAGGCGTATACTAAGAGGTCAAACGAGCTAGCCATCTTGTGCCCTACTATGGTGGACCCTCCCATCAAACGTATTGAGCTGTACCTCAAGGGTCTTGTGCCAGATATTCAAAGCCACGTAACCTCAGCTAATCTTGGCACCATTCAGCAAGTCATCAAGTTGGCTCATCGTCTCACCGATCTGGCAGTTGAGCAGAACAAGCTGCACAAGCGTATTGGCGCTACTACTTCTGATGCTCCCAATGATAATAAGCGCAAGTGGGATGGAGATTTGGGCAAGGGTTCTGCTTCAGCTCAATCCCAGCAGCGAAAGACAGACGAGTACAGGAGCCCCAGTCAGCAGTCTTCTAGGAATCAAGGTCAGGGTGGGTACAAGGGAAATCACCCTAAGTGCAATCAATGTAATTTGCACCATAGCGGGCAGTGCAACAAAGGTCGTTGTCAGAGATGTCACAAGCTGGGTCATGAAGCCAAAGATTGCAGGAGCCCACGTCCTGCGAATCAGAATCGCCAATAACAACAACAACAAGCTCCACAGAACCACCAGCAACAGCATCAGCAGGGAAATAAAGGATGCTTTCAGTGTGGCGCTGAAGGCCACTTTAAGAGGAACTGCCCCCAGCTGAACCAGAATAACAACCGAAGAAACGGGAGCCACAATGGAAACAACAACGGAGGCAACAACAGAGGTAACAATAATGGAAATGGCGCCCAAGGTCGGGTGTTTATGATTGGTCAGGGTGAAGCAAGGAACGATCCCAACGTTGTGATGGGTAAATTTCTTCTGGATGATTTCTTTGTTACTGTTTTATTTGATTTGGGTGCCGATACTAGCTACGTGTCCTTAAAAGTTAGTCAAATGCTTAAACGCACTCCAACACTTTTGACCACCAAACACACGGTAGAGCTAGCAAACGGTAAAAGTCTCGAGGCCACGCACATAGTTAAAGGTTGTAACCTCGTCTTAGCAGGTCAGACCTTCTCTATCGACCTTATTCCTATCGTACTTGGTAGTTTCGACGTCGTTATTGGGATGGATTGGCTATCTCATCATCAAGCGGAGATTATTTGCAAGGAGAAAATCATCCGCATTCCTCGTTCTGGTGAAGAACCTCGCGTGATTCATGGCGATAAGAGTGGTTCTGTCGTAGGCATTATCTCTTTCCTTAAGGCCCAGAAGTGTTTACGAAAGGGCCACACTGCCATTCTAGCACTCGTTACTGACGCAGCAATGGAAGAGAAGAGAATTGAAGACATTCCTATCGTGCGTGATTTTCCTGAGGTATTTCCTGAGGAATTACCTGGTCTTCCGCCTCATCGACAAGTCGAGTTTCAAATCGAGCTAGCTCCAGGAGCAGCACCAATAGCTCGTGCACCTTATCGACTTGCTCCGTCAGAACTTGAAGAACTGTCCACGCAACTACAAGAACTCTTGGAAAAGGGTTTCATACATCCTAGCTCTTCGCCTTGGGGAGCTCCGGTGTTATTCGTGAAGAAGAAGGACGGTACCTTCAGAATGTGTATAGACTATCGCGAACTTAACAAGGTGACCGTGAAGAATCGTTATCCTCCCCCACGCATTGATGACTTATTCGACCAGTTGCAAGGGTCGAGTTATTATTCTAAGATTGATTTGAGATCGGGATACCATCAGCTGAGAGTCCGAGAGGAGGACGTCTCCAAAACAGCATTCAGAACTCGCTACGGCCATTACGAGTTTTTGGTTATGCTTTTCGGATTAAAGAATGCACCTACGGTCTTCATGGATCCCATGAACCAAGTATGCAAACCTTACCTGGATAATTTCGTTATTGTTTTCATTGACGATATCCTGATCTATTCTAAGAGTCAGGAGGAACACGAGCAACATCTGAGGCTCATTCTGGAACTTCTTCGAAAAGAGCAGTTGTATGGCAAGTTTTCGAAATGTGACTTCTGGCTTCGCGAAGTCCACTTTCTAGGCCACATAGTAAACAAGGATGGGACTCATGTTGATCCATCCAAGGTTGACTCGATCAAGAACTGGCCGGTACCCCATACACCTATAGAAATACGCCAATGTTTGGGTCTAGCGGGCTACTATAGGAGATTCATCAAGGATTTCTCTAAGATTGCGCAACCTCTCACTTCACTGACTCAGAAGGGTGTCACCTATCGTTGGGGTGATGCCCAGGAATCCGCTTTTCAGCACTTAAAAGATAGACTTTGTAGCATGCCTATCCTCTCATTGCCTGAAGGCACAGATGATTTTGTGGTTTACTGCAACGCTTCCATCCAAGGACTTGGTTGCGTGTTGATGCAACGTGACAAGGTCACTGCCTACGCATCGCGCCAACTTAAAGTCCACGAAAGGAACTACACTACACACTACTTGGAATTGGGAGCAGTTGTTTTCGCGCTTAAGGTATGGAGACATTACCTGTACGGTACCAAGTGCACCATTTACACCGATCACAGGAGTCTCGAGCATATCTTCAAGCAAAAGGAGTTGAACATGCGACAACGTCGATGGGTCGAATTCTTGAACGATTACGAATGCGCGATCAAGTACCATCCAGGCAAAGCCAATGTTGTGGCCGACGCCCTCAGCCGAAAGGATACTATACCTAAGCGTGTACGTGCGTTACAGCTTACCATCCAATCTAACCTTCCCGCTCAGATTCGCGATGCTCAGGTTGAAGCATTGAAAGCAGAGAACATCAAGGTTGAGTCCCTACGAGGATCGAGGCAGCGGCTAGAACGAAAGGAAAACAGTGCCTACTATGTTAACGGGCGCATCTGGGTTCCACTGTTTGGAGACCTACGTGAGCTTGTGATGGATGAAGCATATAAGTCTCGTTATTCAGTACATCCTGGTTCGGATAAGATGTACCACGACCTAAAGACTACATACTGGTGGCCTGGTATGAAAGCCAGCATAGCAACGTACGTCAGTAAATGCTTGACTTGTGCTAGGGTCAAGGTCGAATATCAGAAACCATCAGGCCCACTTCAACAACCAGAGATACCTAAGTGGAAATGGGAGCAAATTTCCATGGATTTCATTACTAGCCTGCCCAGATCTCAGCGCGCAAACGATACCATTTGGGTGATTGTGGATCGACTGACCAAGTCTGCAGACATCTACCTAAAGGAAGTAGTATCAAGGCACGGAGTGCCAACCTCCATCATTTCTGATCGTGACGCACGTTTTACCTCTGAACTGTGGCAAGCTATGCACATGTCTTTTGGCTCACGTTTAGATATGAGCACCGCTTATCACCCACAGACGGATGGGCAATCTGAACGCACCATCCAAACCCTTGAAGACATGCTTAGGGCATGTGTAATCGACTTTGGTAACGGCTGGGAAAAGCATCTCCCGTTAGTGGAGTTTTCATATAACAACAGTTACCACACTAGTATCCAGGCCGCTCCGTTTGAGGCATTGTATAGACGAAAGTGTCGATCACCTCTTTGTTGGGCAGAAGTTGGTGACAACGAATGGCGGCAGCTCATGACCGCCAGAAAAGCTATGCTGATAAGCGAAGGAAACCACTCGAGTTCCAGGTTGGGGACCGGGTGCTACTCAAAGTCTCACCTTGGAAAGGTGTAGTTCGTTTTGGCAAACGAGGCAAGCTCAATCCGCGTTATGACGAACCGTTCGAAATCATTGAGAAAATTGGCAAGGTGGCCTACAGGTTGAATCTACCTGAAGAACTCAGCGGAGTTCACAACGTATTCCACGTGTCAAATCTGAAGAAGTGTCTGTCAGATGAGACCCTCATAGTTCCCTTAAAGGAGCTCACTATCGATGACCAGCTGCGATTCGTCGAAGAACCAGTAGAGATTACGGATCGAGATGTTAAGATTCTCAAGCGTACCAGGATACCTCTCGTTCGAGTTCGTTGGAATTCCCGTCGTGGCCCAGAGTATACCTGGGAACGAGAAGACCAAATGAAACTCAAGTATCCCCAGTTGTTTAAGAAAAGTGCAACCACTACTGAGACTGAAGCTACTGCAGAATTTCGGGACGAAATTCCAAATCAACGGGGGGATGATGTGACACCCCAGGAAAACTAATAAACCACACAACTCAACTAGCTTCCTCAGTAACCACGTGCTAAATTTCGGGACGAAATTATCTTAACAGGGGGAGAATGGGACAACCCTCATAATTACGTGTATCCGTACGATTGATTAATATTAAATTGTGCTTATTGATTGTGCAGAAAATTGACTAAATGATCCTGTATGCTTTTCTATGTGTTGAGAATTAAATGTGTTACAAAAAGATACATAAAAGACACTATACGGTGAAATTTAACACCTTAACGGAACAGTACTTAACCAAACAACCAGACATTGCCCGGGACACCAAAATATTGCAAGAAACATTGTTAACTATTTCTTGGCTTATTATGATCCCCGTTCACCATAACACCCACTAAAATATCCACTAACTAACATATGTAACCATATACTTGGATTTGAATTAGTATTTACCACTTACCATCAAAATGTTACAATTAACCCCCCCCCCCTCAATATTTACGGCCCCATAGGGAACCCACCCTCATCATCACCATATCCCATGGAATATTATCTCTAATTTTGATTGGGCCTCTTTATTTGTTGCACTTGCCAAGATATTGTGAAATGATTGTAACTATGGCCATAGATTCCCAAGATCATTCCATATCCCACAAGTTACATCTAGACCCCTTCCCCCTAGCCTATTTTCGGCCATCATCATCACCATATCCCACTCAAGATTTTATTTCAATATTTTATAAGATTACTTGCTTGTTGGATTGGCCAAAACATGGTGTGATGATTACTATTATGACATAAGTGATTTCCAAGAAATCCTTATATCATTACATATCTTCTCACTCCACAAGTTCACTCCACCAGCACCACCACCCTCACCATCTCTCTCTCTCTCTCTCTCTCTCTCTCTCTCTCTCTCTCTCTCTCTCTCTCTCTCGGCTATCCCTACATCCGCCACCACCACCACCTTGTCACCACCATTGCTCCACTTTCAAGCTTGCTCCAAGTGCTAGAAGGTTATCCTTGAAGGTTGAAGCTTGGAGGTCTTGAAGGAACTTCATATTTTGCTCTACATCTCATCTTCATCATCATCCTTTGTTCATAAGTTCATCCCTAGCCCTTGTGCTAGTTGTAAGTCTTCGATTTAACTCATGAATCACTTCTACGTTGATTATTCGAAAGCTTTTAGTTAATATGTAACACAAGGACATAAAAGAGAATGAACTAGAAAATGGACATAAACTTACAAAAAATCTGGTTGGATTGAGTTAGTATAAGCATGCATGTTGTTTGATCATTGATTTCTCAATAAAACCGTTGTTAGAATAATCGTTGACGCGTTTTAGTAACATATACACTCTAAAAAGCATGTTGATTGGTATTTTCAGCCAACTTCAATAGGCTGTAACTGGATCTTTATAAATCGAAGCCTAAATTATGTATTTTTGAAAAACCGAACAAATGGCGCTGGAATCATAATTTTTTGAGGTCGTTTACTATTTTTATAGGACTGGTTTTGGACAGCAGCTCAAGCTGTGTTTTTGCTGCAGAAAAAGTGTGTTGTATTCGGGGTCATAACTTAAAAACTGAGTAGAAACAGCTCATGGAATTTTTACTGTAGATGGTCACTATCGCCGTGATCCTCCAACTGGAATTTCGTCAATCGGACTTACGGTTAATTTTTAGTGAATTATTCCGTGGACTGCAGTCAGAAAGTAATGAATCTGATTGCAGTCTGGTAAATGTTTTTTTTTATAAAATACTGGTAATGAACTGGACCCTGATATTTTTATACAATATTATTTGGATCGTTTAAGACCTTCTGTAAAAATTTGGGAATTTTTGGAACAAGTTAACTATTTTATTAAAGTCCCCGAAAACAGCCCAGTTTTGAATATAAAAGCTGAGACGACATAAGTGGTGATTTGCGTGTCTAAATGTCGGGTAGGTTATCTGAGAATAATCTAACATGTTATATGTCAATAAAAGTGTTATGTGCAATATCGTATGCTTGCTTATGAACGGGAATAGATGGGACGCTTATATGGGCATAAACCGTTAAAGTGATGCATGTTATGTGATAGACGCGTGTAGGAACTTTGTGCTTATTTGAAGTCACTAATAAACTAAGTGGTAATCCTACTAGGACGTGATTGACCGACTTTGACTGCTAGCTATATTTGAGAATCTAACTGAGCAAACCGAGGTGAGTTCACACACTTTCTAAGGCATGGGATTCCCGGTGGTTGGGAATGGGTTAAAGAAATTAAAACGGAATCTACATATCCTCCTTGGGTAGGATATGTACGACCATCCTCCATAGGTAGGATGCCAATATTAATCATGCGTATTCTCCTTGGGTAGAACTATGTACGTTCGTCCTCCTTGGGTAGGACAACAACCCTAAAACTTTCTAGACAAAACTCTATCATAAGTCCCTCATTTTATATCGACTTAATCGCCGAGGCCAATGGCGAGAGGGTCATTAGTTAATAGCACTATTAGGTTTAACAAACCTCACACTGTGCCAGTCGGACGGGCGTGTACTAATGGACTATGGCAAACCGTCAGTGATGATAGACACTAATGTAGGGCACAACTTATTTGCGTAGTAGTCGATATGGTACAGTCTAGTGGTTCATATGGGGAAGCCCCCACTAATCATGAATATGGTTTGGGTAATAAGGAATGAACTGGTTAAACATACTTTCAACTACGGGGTAACCCCCACGGCAATTACGCCAACGAAAGACAAACCACGTTTTCAGAAACAACTTAAAACTAATCAACCAACCGTGAACTCACTCAACTTTGTTGTTGACTCGTTGTTACATGCCTTACAGGTCGCTAGATGCTTATGGAGCTTGCACGAGGAGGAGGTTGTTGTGGGATACGGACTGTCATGTTCCGTAATAAACACTTAATCCTTATGAACTTATTAAATCTACGTTTTGGATTTTAAACTTATGGACTATGAACTTATATTTTAGTATCACGTATTATGCTTCCGCTGTTTATTTTGAACTTGGTTAACTAGCTTTTAGTCACCAATTATATTGTAGTTGGTTTTATTTACTCAATTAAGATGTTCAATATGATTGGTGGCTCGATCCTGGTCATGTCACGCCTCCAAGCGGTGACACTCCGCATGGTGGATTTTGGGGGTGTGACACAAAAACTCGGAGTGTGTCTGGGTAGATTGGAGCAATGGTAGTAAGAATTGCTTTGTATTTTGATGACGTAAGAACATCAATTATTGAGTGAAAAGAAGTATTTTTATTTGTTTTCTCAAAAATGGGGAGATAGTTGTGGGGATGTTTGACTGACAGAGCCATGATCGGAGAAGAAATTAGAATAGGGTTTGAAAATGAAGGTGGAAATCGCTTTTGTGAATTTTGAATTCGAGACGGCAGTAAAGCTTTGCTTGGGGATGAAACAGGGTTTTATAGGGTGAAAAAGTGAATGCTAACGTGGCAGCAGTTACAAAGATCCGATGGCTACCATCTGTCCACGTGGCAACCTCTGTTGGGATAATGGATGACAGTTGTTTGGAAACCACTGTTGGGCAACAACAGTGGTTGGGAACAGCGAAATGAACAGTGGCTGATTTTAGTCTATCAGTGGATAGACACCAGTGGTTGAGACCAACAACTGCTTGATCAACAGTGGTCATAAGCAGATGATACCTTTCAGCAGTGCATAGACATTTTTAGCCAATCAGAAGTTTGAAAAACAGTGGTTATGCACATACTTTTAAGGATTTGTGACAAATTTTCAATCAAAGTTATGTTTAAGGATGGACTTTTGATTTTCTGAAAACATTTTGTGAGTTCAGGATCGGATCGATACGATCACAAGCTCTGCGGTGAATTCGGTTTAACGTGCGGAATCCGTTAAACTGAACCGTAACCGATAACACGCACGTAAATAAATGTCATTTTATTATGAAACAACGAGAACCGGACAGAATTTCGACTCGATCTATACACTAGACACTCGTAATCTAAGAAACATGACGAAATCGAGAGTGTCTTGTTGTGAAAGATGAACTCGTGAAGAAGAACGGATGTGCCTTGAAGTTGTCTGAGATGTGTTCTCTAATGTCTATAATTTGTCTTGTACGAAGGGACATGAAGAGTATTTATACATGTTGTAGCTTCGTACCAAACATTACATCCCAGTTCGTACGAAGCCACTCCGGTTCGTACGAAGCCATGTAAGATCCCTTCGTAATTGATAAATCCTGATCCATACGTGAATATATATCATGCAGACTTCATTTTTTGTAACTTCCATGCATATGAAATTGTATATGACGTAATGATGATATAGTTGACATGATGTCATCCTATGAAATGATGACATCATGTCTAATCATATCCGTTTCCTTCGTATCATGTCATACTGTACCGTACCGTATTATGACCTGACATTACCTAACGACACCCAGTGAAATCTCTGTCTGGTATAATACAGACTCAAGACTTTAAACGTTATAAATACAGACAGATTTCTAACTATGGACATATAAAATGAACTCACAGACTCCCCCTTGGACATAACTTAGAAATATATGAAGTTTAGTCTTGATCTGCCACGAAAAACATATTCAAGCAATCAAAGTAAAATTGTAAGCTTCCCCTTGAATAATGCTCCGAATCACTAAACATTTTAGATTTGACAATTAATCTTGCTCCCCCTTTCTTTTAGCTTCCTGTCAAATCTTTTATCATTCAAATAAACGTTTTAGATTCAACTAGTGAGAGTTTTCTAAACATATAAATGTCTATTATCATATGACATTTAAGCATGATCAATTTCAGTAACCCTCACAGATGATCAAGTTCAAATTAATGACAATGATTATCCAATTTATCGAATTATTAAATTTTCATTTTAAAATTCAAGTTTCAAATTAAGGAACTTGTTTATGTTCGGCATCTTCAGATTTTGAAATTCAACTTTCCATCATTGGTTGTCGAAACATAAAGTGTAATATTTTTTTTTGTATTTTGCAAACTTTATGTTAAAACACACCGAAAATCTTTTTGTAATTTTTCTGAAATATAAGGCAGTAAAGAAATATTTATAGACATATTTTTGTTTGAGTTCATGTCAGAGGATCATATCAGTTTATGACAAATCACTAGCACCGTTGAGCTATAAACACTTTAAGTTCTAAACGATTCACTTAGATTGTATGTATATTGATCCACTTAAATTTTCACACAAACTTCAGTTGTTCTGAGATACGAGATGTAGTGTTTTAAGAACCTAACTTATTCGCATGTCCCACCTCAGAATATACTCCCATATCAAGATTCCCTAGATTCAGTCTTACAGGTGAATATACTATTTCGATATTTGTACTCTGGGTTAGTGCAAGACCTTGAGAGCTCAGGTATTAACTATCATTCAGTCAAAGAGATGAAGGCTCGACTTAAAGGTGTGTCCTACTTAGGGATCTTCTTTACAACTGCACTTGATTTATATCTTTCGATATTTTCTCCATTTTATGCAGAGGGAAAGCTTTTAAAGCATGAAAAGTATTATACGAGGTCTAGGCCATTGCTGACGCAAAACCAGAAGACTAAGTATTGTTAGTACATATGTATGTAGCTTCCGTCTGCATCGAGTCTTGTATATTTTGTGCTGTGTATGTATTTTTGTATATGTATGAACATGTATGTATGTTTGTGTCAAGACAACTCAGGGAACGTTGCTGAATTGTAAAAGTGAAATCCGTCAGACGACGTATGTCATCCGATCGGATGGCCATCCAATCGGGTTGTGACACCTGTGTCACTTCAACCACTAAACAAATACCAAACCAATGAAATATTGTATTTCACACCTGGGATTTGCATAAATATGTGTATCGTTTGCACATATTAATTCTTGTTCGATTTCAAGCTTTAAATCGCTTTCTGGAAGGTTATACGCGCACTGAAGCGTAAATATAACCAGTTTAATGCAACAAACACTCCGGAATAGTGAAATAGGCTTCACATACCTTAAATAACCTTCACATAACTTAGAAATAAGTTTTGGATGGTTGGTTTTGTTGAAATCAAGTTTGTTCGATCGCAGGAACTAATTATGTCAAACTTCGAAACTATACTGATTTGTATTGTAACGAACATTCCGAAACTTGATCATAAGTTAAACATACCCTAAATATCCTTTACATAGCTTAGAAATAGGCTTTGAGGGGTTCGGTATGCTAAAATAAACTTTATGCTCATTCAGGGACTAAAACCGTCAAAAAGTGCATAGGTTTGCATTTTCGTGCATATCTTACGTTCTGAATACATCCGGACATCCAAAAATTTATGTAAGCATTAAAATATTTTATCTTAGTGTTTGGCATTATAAAATTTCATTCGTCGCTTAATTTGGATCGTTTTTGCGTTCGTTGCGACTTCCGTCGTAATTAAGCGAATAACGCGATCGTACGACCAAACGAACCGACATCCAAGATTTTTTTGAGCATGTTTTGAGTTCCCTATACTTTAACTTCATTTTAGAGCCTTGAAATGAGGTTAACGGGGCTTAAACGTGCCAAAAATGCATCAAAACACATGATTCTAAAGTACAGGGACCAAAACTGCAATTCTGTGATAGTTAGCCAGGCGGCCTGCGTAGGCCATATGTATATCTTACGCGGCCCGCGTGAGAGGCCCAGTTCTGCAGAAATGCGTTTCCAGCCTGTTTCCAACTGTTCTACCTGATTTTACCTCTTGCAAATGGTATTTTGGATACCATGGGCTCATTCTAGGGGTACCCAAGGTATTACAAAACAAGGGGCACACATGGAGGGCTAGGATTGAAGCTCGTTTATCGAGGAACGATCCTAACGATTGTGATTTTCCTATAAATACCCAACACCTTCATTGCTGCAATTCACACAAATCTGATCTATGTGCTCTAAGTTGAAGCCTTTGCTTCATACCTGAGCTATTTGGATCAAGATTTGCTTGCTTGGACCCTTTGTAAGTATTCCTTCGTTCTTTTATGCGTTTTTTCGTTTAAAAGTCAAACTTTGTTTGACTTTCTGCTTTGACCAATTTATGGTCAACAGGAAGTTCGTTTGAACTTTATAACGTGAGCGTAATCACGATGGTTTTAGTCCCTAGTGACTATACCTACTGATTACCACGTTATCTAGGTTAGTGACGAGTCGTAGTTTCGGCCAAAATGCCTATTCTCGCGTATTTTGTAATCAAACTACTTTTGGGTATCAAAGCCGTTTGTTTTGATATCAAAACCTGTTTTCTAACTTAACTAAACATGTTTTAGCATGTTTAGCTCGTCACTTTTAGATTAGTGCTTATATAGAGTTGTAAGTCAAGCGGTCTAAACAACCGCTTAGACTTACGAACTAGACCCGTTTGGTCGATGATTAGGATCCGACCAAACATGATTAGTGACCATAGTTGTATAGGGAATAACCTTCCGAGTTTATACCTTATGGTCACTTCGTTTAGTTAGTCGTATGATAGGTAGTTTATATGCCTTAGGAAAATTACCAAAATACCCTTTTTATGCATAATTGATATTTCAGCATAGGTAACCCAAACTTTTGTCATTTAACTGATTATGCAACATAATTAAACATGTTTAGGCATATAATACTTGTCATAGGACTAGTTAGGCGGTCCGAAAGCGTTTTACGCGAACGACGCGTTAAAGTAGCGTAAGCTACCTAAACGGGTCGTAAGGGTCGTAAGCACTTAGGTTAGGTTTCCTTTTAGTATGTAGGCCTTGTTAAACCATATCATATGAGTTCCCACACTCATTTGGTTTACGAGACCTCATCCTATCCGATCTTCCGTTTTAGGTCCGGTTTATTTATGTAGTTACCTATATTAGGAGCCGCTTGATTCCATGCTCCCTCTAGCTTGCTTGTTAGTTGTTCAAGACTTCTAAGCACTCTCAAGTGAGTACATAGTCCCCTCTTTTATTGTTTTCAAACTGTTTTGGGGTGAAGCATGTGTACCTAATTGTTATGTTCATGATTTCAAAAGTATAATTGATTATACATACTAGTACTTATCTTTTTACAAACTGAATGATTATTTATGGTTTAAACTCTAGTTTTTCTTAAAGATTATAAAATTAATGTTTGGAATAGTACTTATTTTTGTTCACTAGACCGGTTGGTAGTATGATATAGCGCTATAGGATTTGACACCCCATTCCTATTGTCATGGAATGTCTGAAACCAATTTATTTTTCTCCATCCATATAGGGATTGCCTTTGTGGTATTCCTAAAGTCTCAAAGGTGTATTTTGATTTACTAGGTCTGAATGAATTCTTAAATCACATTATTTTTGTATATTTAGTTATACTCCCAAAAGTATAGTTTGATATGCTCTTATATGTGATATTGTACAAAACCAACATATATTTTGTTAATCATTAAAACATAGTTTGATATGTTATTTACAAAACCAAAAGCATAGTTTAATATGTTATTTATACAACCAAAACATAGTTTAATATGTTACTTATAAATCCAAAGTATACTTTTGATATACTACTTATAATTATTATTTTTAACAACTAAAGTATATTTAATATACTATTTGTTTAACGATTGGGTTTTGATTAATGTTTAGATAACGGGACGGGTGTAATGTGACGAAAACATGGTAGATACGCCGTTGGTACTTCTTATATATAAGTGTTTTCATCACATTACATACCGTGGCGTTATTTAGTACACTTGGGTTAACGATTTTGGAACTGAAATATATTTTAATATATTACTTATTCGACTTTCTTAAAACCAAAGTATATTTTTATATATACTATAAATCTTTTTAACAAAATATTGTTTTTCAAACAATATATTTTATACAAACTTATTTTACTTAATTATTTAATTTCCTATGTAATATTATTTTATATCATCTGATTTCTTATAAATGATTTATAAAAGAAAACCTTTTACAAGGATCATGACTACTTTTATTAAAACTTTTTTTAAACTCATAAGTCATGAATCCTAATTACAATAAAACCTATGTATCTCACAGGCATTTTTTATGCTGACGTACCTATTTTTACACATGTTTCAGGTGCTGCTTTGTGATGATTGTTGATACATGCTACACTTAGGATGGACTCATGCCTTAGCGACTTTAAAACTTGGAAAGATAATTTTTGTATTTAGCTGATTTGTAATAGAACAAAGACTTCAATTATTCAATAAAACAAAATTATTTGATCCATGGTTGTGAAACAATGATTCTGTTACAACACTCCCCGACGTTTCCGCCACGTCTTGTTGTTTTACGTGGTCGGGGTGTGACACGGGTGACACTTATACCCTCCCTGGTTGCCTATAAATAGCAGGTTAGTGCTAGAACTTAGAGACTTTTGGCTGTTCATTGTAAAGAAGCTCTGCTTGTCTGACTTTCTACCGGAACCTCTGTATTTCACTATCTTGAATAGAATTCAGATGTGTTAAACGTTGAACTTGTCATTGTTGATTCTTTGACATTATCAAGGGATTCTGCACCTTGATTCTGATCAATCCAGCCACGTTCTACTCGAACAGATCCTAAGATAAAGGCCTAACAAGTGGTATCAGAGCCATAGGAGGTTGAATCGGAGATGACAACAGCAATTTCACCTACTTTTAAGCGATTTTCTGCCGATTTCTGTCAAATTTCACCGGAAATGTTGACAAATTCTTCATCTTCTACCTCATTTCTAGCAGTTTTTACATTTTCACACCTTAAAACCGGAAAAAGTCAAAATTCACGGACGAAATTGAGTAAAACTGATATCTTTCGAATCGGAATTGAACACAGATCAATCCTACAAAATTTCATTGAAAAATTCCGACTAAAACTGAATCAAATCAAGCAAAAAAATATGTTGAGTTCTTCGTTCTTGCTGACGTCATCCCCCCGATTGGATCACCATCCGATCGGTTTGGCCTAGATTATTCTTGATACATTAACTGACGTCATCATCTCACTCGATCGGATCACCATCCGATCGAAGTGGTGTTGAAGGTTGAAGGTTTTCAAGGTTCTTGTGTCACTCGATCGAACGACCATCCGATCGGATCGCCATTCGATACTTGCCTTTCCGACACTTGGTAATCTGATGATTGTTACTTATTAGTGTCATCCGATCGAATCACCACTCGATCGGATCACCGTTCGACCCAAGTGCATTAGTTTGAAATTTTTGAAAGTTGTGAAAATTTTTCTACGTGTTTGAAATTTTTTAGGTGTTTACAAGATGGGAGACGAATTCCTAAACCCGTTCAGTGATGCCTTTGCATACAACACCGGAGATGCATCGACAAATACAACCACCAATACCAATCCAAATCCGAAGAAGGCGATCGCAGATTCGCTTAGTGTCGACAACGCCTATGGAACGTATAACAAGCCGCCGAAGCTAATGACGATTGAAGACTACAATCTATGGGCAGGCAGATTTGAAGGTTGGTTGAAAGCATTTGCATACCTGAGTTGGAGGTGTATGAGGAACGGTTACGATATTGGAAGAAAAGATTATGAAAACATGTCCGAAACTGAACAAGAGACATTTGTTGCTGAACAAAAATGTGTCGCCCTATTACATCAATCTGTTAGAGATGATATTATTTCTTTGATTAGCTACGAAAATTCGAAAGATTTGTGGGCTAAGTTAGAAAAGAAATGTATTGGAGGAGAAGAGATAGTGAAAAACAAGAAACGTCTGCTGAAAAAGGAGTTCGACTTGTTTGCATGCATGAGGAATGAGACTGTATTAAAGACGATTGAGCATTTCTGTCATCTGAAGATAGAGCTTGTCAGACATGGGTTCACAATCACCGAAAAGAGATGGTTGAGAAGTTATTGGAATCTTTTCTAGATGAGAAAGATTGGCAGTATTATGCCCTGGTTCTGAAAAACACAAAAGCAATGTCTGAAATGACAGTTGACTGGTTGATAGAAAGGTTTGAGAGTCATGAACTAGAAATCAAGAAAATGAACAAAGTAAACAACACCCCGTACCAACAAAATGTGGATCTCTACTACAGGGGTAGTATGATTCCGAAAACCACTTCACCAAAAACTGCATTTTCTGCTGAAAACTCAAACCAAATGAATCAAGAAAAGCAAAGTAGTAGTTCGTCACCCAGCAGTGGTTATCATTGAGGTTCTTCTTCATCGGTTTCAGGGAATCAGCAACAACAAAATGTTCCTAAAAACGTCTTTCAATGCAATATTGATGTGAACTTTAACAATGCTCAAAACCTCAATGAAGAGACAGTGAAACAACAAATGGTGTTTCTTGCTTCGATCTTAGAATCATATGAAAACTTGGTCGCCGGGAAAATCAGGAATACGAATCTAACAAAAGAAGATTATGATCAGATTGATCCCGAAGAGATGGAATTAATCGACATACGCTGGTGCATCGCTAGCGTAATCAGGATAGCGCAAAGGTTTATGGAGATAACGGGAAGAAATTCCATCGGAGGGCCTTCGACAAAGTTGGGTGTTGATAAATCAAAGGTGACGTGCTTTAAGTGTAAACAAAAGGGGCACTTCAAGCGGGAATGCAGAAACTCAGCAGCGGATGAAACAACTAATCTGTTTCATGACGACTACTACAAAAAGGTTGTATATCACCGAACTTGTGAAGAGCCGCCTAGAATGAAGCAAATCGAGGAGACTCCAAAGGAGAAGTCGAGAGCGGTAGTTGTGATTCAAGATGACGAAGGTTTCGATTGGAGCAAGTTTTTGCCAGAATATGATGCTGTTGGTTTTACTTCATGGCACATGTTCAAGCATATAAAGATACACGAACTGAGGAGCAAAAATACACATATCGAAAGTTGATAGCTCAAAGTATTAAGGATAGAAACTATCGAGCTTGGGAAGAAGCCAAGAAGGCAAACAGATGGGATCCTGATCGTGAGTGCTATTTGGATCCGAAAGGCAACATAATTGCAGAACCATCATCACTCATAGTTGAAACTCTCATAGAATCCTTAAAGCAAGAAGATGAGCAAAGAGAGAGAGATGCGGAAAAGAAAGCTGAAGAAGAAGAGTTAAAGTCAAGGAAAGTCGACAACGGGATAATCGACACCACAAAAGAAATGACGGTTGAAAACCTGAAGAAAATGGCTGACAAAGTGCTTATGGCAAAGAAACTAGAGGTAGATTCCAAATTTGCGTCTGAGTCAACAAGCAAGGTCAGTAGTAGTGGTTCAACAAATGAATCAGGTAAGACTGATTGCGCTAAAACAGAGAGTGATTGCAAAATTGCATGAAAGAGTTCAAAGTTTGCAGCACACATGCGTATCTTACAATGAAAAAGACCCAAGATATGGTTGAGAAAGTCAAAAATGTTGAAAAACAAATCTTAAGTCGAGATAAACTGATGAGAGCTTCAAATGAAAGAATAAAAGAATTAACAGAAAGAATTGAAAAAGATAAAACTGATGTTGAGCGATTTAAAAAAGAAAATGAGAAGTTAATTCATGAAAACAGACAAATTTCTGAAAATTATGAGAAATTGAAAAGAACTGTAAAAGATTCTGAGAATGAAAGAATCATTCTGAAATTGAATAGTTACAGCTCCACGAGCTTTGTTCTTCAACACATAGTTCCAAAACAAATTAGGAAGAACAAAGCTGGTGAAGATGTGTACTCGGATGGAACGGGGGTGGGTTAACATCAAGTTCCACCGCCTGTGTTAAACAATTTCTCAAAGAAACAATCAGGGTTGGATAAGATTTCTGAAACAAATGAGAAATTAGATGTTGAGAAACTTCTAGAAACAATCGATGACACATTCACTTCATCATCTGATGAAGATAGTGTTCAGTCTGAAGTCGTAAAAAATGTGGTTGAAAACGTTTTAAAATCTGACAGTGATTCGACTGAAGATGAAGAGTGTTTTCTGAATAATTACATTCCGAAATCAAAATCCCAAAACAACTCAAATGACGGACCTACTCTTGTGATGTACAAGATGTCTGGTTCTGATAAATTGTATTCGGATCTTGAATTTCCACTTGAGAATGTAAATGATGACAAGTTGAAGAAAGTTTTCAAATTGGTTGAAATCGATGTTTCCGAAATTGAGGGTCTAAAGAGTTCCAAAAGGCTTTTGAACTTTGAAAAAGATAAATCTTACTATAAGAAACCTGCTATACCGCCACGTTTTAACAACAACCAAAACAGATGGTCGGGTGGTTATCAGGGTGGTAAGAACAATCAAATGAGGAACTTTCAAGACAAAAAAGTTTGTCAAAAAGAAAGTGTTTGTGAAAAGCTCATGTTCACATTCCGAACAAGAATCGGAAATATTTTCGAAATCAAACGAAAAAATTTTTGCAAAGAAGGCCTCACAGCCTCAGACTCAAGGAAAAAGTCGGGAAGTTGACACCCGCACATGCTTTAAATGCAATGAAGTTGGACACATTGCACGAAAGTGCACCAACTCAAAACCTAAGCATGTGGTTGTTGAGAGTCCAAGAAAGAAGAACGATGTCAAAGGAAAGGCTCCAATGTTTGTTAAGAAAAAGATTTTGAAAAATGAAAACATCAAAGTCAAAACTGAACCTGTAAAAGAGTCGATAAAGAAAACTGATAAATTTTACAAACGGGTCGCTTCTTCACAACAAACGTGGAAGCCAAAATCTGAGACAAAGACTTCAAATGTTCAAAAACCAAAGGTTTCTGATTCTGAAAAACAATCATCTTCAACCAAACCGGTTACGATTAATGTACCTTTGGATTTTTATGAAAAACTGGAAAAGCAAACTTCTACTTCACCAAAGAAGAAGTATGTTGCAAAGAAAGACCAACCATCTGGTCAACCACCGAAAAACGAATTCTTTTTGTATAAAGAGGTTGAGGTCGGGTCTAAAGAAAGTCTTAAAATGAATGACAAGAATTTCCCACGTTTGTACACCAAGACAACACGCCTTAACGTCAAGTTACCCGAGTTGAAGGAGGCTTGGGTTGCTTCAAAATCTAACTAAATGTTTTTGAAATGTGCCGGAGCTCCCAAGATCTATCTCACGGTGGATTATGGATAGTGGAGCATCTAGGCACATGACGGGGAGAAAAGCCCTGTTATACAATGTTAGAGGGTTCAACGGTGAATACGTCGGTTTTGCTGGTAATCAAGGAGGACGTATTATTGATGAAGGAACATTATCAAATGGTGCTATCACGTTTGAAAGAGTCAATTACATAGCAGAGCTAGAGAATAACTTGCTTAGCATTTCTCAAATCTGTGACAGAATGTATTCGACACACTCCACTGACAAAGAATGTCTGATTCTGAAGCCAGGGTTTGTCATCCCCGAGGAGTGGATCATCATGCAAGCACCACTAGTTAATGATCTGTACGTGTTAGATATGAGCGTCACTACGACTACCACGGGTCAAACTTATTGTGTGGGATCATTAAATGACCTGACGAGTCGATCAGAAGAGTGCTCAGATTGAATCAGAGGCAGAATTCATTGATTCAGTCTTTGTTTAGCTTGATTTCACTATTTACCGTCTCTTTTATTGATCTGCTAACAATTTACAAGCTCTGGAGACAAACTGGCAGGGCTTCGCCGTTTCACAACACAACTGCTACCTAGTTCCGCTTATAAGTCACCTATATATAGGCTTGGATGGTTCGCTTATATGAACATGTCCATATAAGCTGGCCCTCATATGTTCATATAAGCGAACCTATATGAGTGACACATAAGCGGACCTCCTGACATGACATATAAGCGGACCTATCTAATACATGATTTCTCGATTTTCGTGTACGATACAATTTGTCCTAACCTAAGACTCGAACTAAGATGTAGTCGACAGACAACTGCACCAACAGACTCCCCCTTGAATGTTGACGGAATCTTCAGTGAGAGTCTTCAATCATGACAGATCTTCACTCTTAATCGGTCTTCTTCAGGAACTCTTCCTGGAATTATGTACCCGGAACTTTCTCTGGTTCTAACTTTCATCAGACTCCCCCTATCACCAAGCTAGGATCGTCGTCTGGAATTCGTTATCACCATTGAAATCAACTCCTGGCTTTATCAGTTTAAACCTCTTCTCAGGTTCTGATGTATCTCCTGGCTTTCCTTAGCAACAGGATCAGAAACCTGCACAACTCAAACACTCTATCACAAACAAAATTGTGATTCAACTTAATGAATCAACTAATCATTTAAGTATATTCAAGAATTTTTCTCATTTAAAACTTATTAAACTTTCCAAAATCTGATTAAACACTTCAAACCAATTTAACCAAACCATCTGTTCATCATGTTTAGCCTTTGAGATCTTGAATATCAGCTCTCCAACATCAGATGTCGAAAATCTTTTTGACTCTTTCAAAATTTAAGCTAAAACACACTAAAATCTTTTTGGATTTTCTGAAAGAAAGTAAATGCAGAAATGAACTATGAACAAAACATATTTTTGCGATTTCGTGCAAGAGGATCATATCGGCTGCTGACTAAACACTAGCACCGTTAAGCTGTTAAATCATTTTAAGCTTTTAAACAATTCGCATAGATTGCCGATATTCTGATCCACTTAAATTCTCACAAAATGTTCAACCTGTTCGGGATACAGAATTAGTGTTTTAGAACTTAAACATCTACATGTGTCCCACCTCAGTATATACTCCCGTATCCAGACCCCAGTATTCAGTCTTACAGGTGAGTATACCACTGCTGATATCTGTTAAGGGGTTAGTGCGAGGGCCGTGAGAGCTCAGGTCGATACTTCCGTATACGCAGAGAGATGACGGCTTCGACTTTAAGTGTGTCCCCTTTAGAGGATCTTTTTATTTACAACAGTAGCGACTATCAATTTTATTATTTCATCAGCATGCTGAGGGCAAGCTTATATTTCAAAGCTTTTTGCAGAAAGCATTATCCGGGGACTAGGTCAGTACTTCCATACAGCAGAAGTCCCGGGATAATACCCCAGATATCACTGAGTATAAAGACCTAGTATCTCAGAATACGGGACCCTTCAAACAGGATTTCAGGGGTTACCTATATATCCTGGAGGTGTTCCCCACGTAGACGCAAGTGAAATTTATATTTATATCCCAAACTGATCTACTAATTCTGTGAAAACCTATCGACACATCTTTAGCGAGACTGCTTAATTGCATTTATACATTACAAATCTTTAGCGTATTATGCCAGTCTAGCTGATGTACTATCATTTCCCCTATTTGCACCAAAACACATTTTTAATTTTTCGATGTTTTTGACATTTTCAAATTTTCTAATTTTTTTTAAAATTTTACTCCCCCTAAAATCAAAATATGTTTCAATTTTGATTTTCTAGGAAAATTTGAAACGAACTGTACAAAATTGACAACATGATGAGAATCACTTCAATTCTCCATCCACCTGGCATAAACAATCAGAACTCCTCCTCACAACAAACTATTTTCCCATTATGATCTCAAAACACTTAAGTTTGTTTTAATCAAAATGGTTTTTCCGGAAAAATTAGTTTGTTTAACAATCATTTATAGGTTCGGGGTCACTTCATCACATTGTTTTCTTCATACACATGACAGATTTTACAGTTTCAGTTTTAGATCTCAAACACCACTTGTAGAAAATCAAGTACAATTCAATGTCCCTGATTTACCACATGTAAAACGAAAAATCACCAGAGTGAAATTTCTCAAGAAATGTGCCGATTCATGTTCCATGCTTACCAACCTGGGAACTCCGGCAAGTCAGGTTTTTCTATTTAAATAGATTCACCCAAGCCTGACGGTTCTTGGGTGATTTCGAATTCTTGTTCAACAATGGTGGAAAGTTTGCATCATCCATTGTTAAACCTAAATTCTCCTTTTTTACCTCAACCAATGGCTCCTCTGGCTTTGACGAACCAGAATCATTGCCTGCACATGGCTTGTCTGACTTTGTCCTGTCAGATTCATCGCCTGAAGGTGGCTTGTCTGACTTTGACTTGTCAGATTCATTGCCGACCATTTTCTTCTTCTTCTTTTCCTCTTTCGTCCTCAGATTTGTATCTGATGAATTCATTTTGCTTGACTTTGCAATCGAGGGAGTTGATTCATCAGAACTCTTATTCTTACCAACGAATGAACCCGAGGACAAGATCTTCTCGAGATACTCTCTCGCCTTCTTCCTCTTCTTCCTCAGTCTGTCTTTCTACCCTTGTGAAAGTTTAACTTTCTTTTCTTGGATTGTCTGATCTTGAATTTTAGGTTTTAGAACCTTCTGTTCATGGGGCTTGACAATGACTAGAATCTTCGCCAATTTTTGAGACTTAACCCTCAATCTGTCATTCAATCTCCTTGGGCAATCTCTGGCAATGTGACCTTTAATTTGACAATTATAGCATCTTCTGGTCTCATAACTCCAATTCTGGCAGTTAACAGCAATGTGTCCTTGATAACCGCATCGGTAACACACTCTGTTATCGTACCAATCACCATTTTCTGTCCAAATGCTCAAATCAAAGCACTGTTTGGCTTGGTGATAATCCTTTTTCCTCTTGATTGTTGGATTTGACTTTTGAGCACTGTGGTCCAACCTGTACCACTTATTACCAACAATTTTTGAGTTTTCATTTTTCAATTTTTGTGATTTTTGATTGCGATTGGATGATTGATCTGATGAGCTTTTATTTTCTTTTTGTACAATTTTCTCAGTTTTAATTTGTTGTTTTTGTTCCACTTTCTTCTTCAAAGGTTTTTGCTTAGAGCATTCTCCCTTTTCAGTCGATTGCAGAACAGTTTTCTGAAATTTTTCTTTTAGTTTCAAAAACAATTTTTGTTTTTCAATTTTTTCTTTTTCATCATCAGATTTTTCATCACAATCTTCAACTTTGACATTGTCAAAGTTTGTGACACTGTCACTTACTGGAACTGAATTGATTGGTTTTGGACAGGGAAAATTCAAACTGTCTGATGTAGTCACAAAACCAATTAATTTCTTCTCAAGCTCATCAATCTTGTTTCTTGAATTCTTAGCTTCATTTTCAAGCTGAGATATTCTTTTAAGATGAGACTTGATTGAATTTTCATTCTCATTCTTCAAGTATTCAAGAACAGACTTTTCATTTTCCAAAACTTTTATCTGTTCTTGAAATTTCGCTTCATTTGCTTTCAGATTCTTGTTTTCCAGCTTAATCCAGAAATCCACATCTTCTGAAGATTTCTTTTTGCTTTCAAACTCTTTTTCCAACTCTTTGATTTTCTTTTGAGCACATTCACCTTCTTTTTCCAATTTTATAATTTTCTGAAGATGGGAATTTATCATTTTTTTTTCAATGTTGTTTTTGCTAAACACATCTCTCCCGTCTTCAAGAATTTTCATTTGATTTTGAAATTCTTTTTCAATTCTTGATTTTTCAATTTCAAAATTTTTAATCTCCTCTTCGAAAACTTTTGCCTTTTCTTTCTCACTTTTGTTTTCAAATTTTAAAGTGTTCAAACCATCCAACAGTTTGTCATTTTCAGCTTTCAGTTTCTCACAATTTCCCTGCAACATAAGAATCTGTTTAAAATTAGCTTGCTTCTCGTCTTCCAACTTCTTAACTTTCGATGTCAAACTTTCCGCATCCTTCAAGAGTTTGTCATTCTCAGTCTTGAAGCTGTCACATTTGAAGCACACTGATGCAGAATTTGAAGATTCAAATTCTACTGATTCCTCAGCATTTGAAGCTTTTTCTTCCTTGGCCCTGAAGGTACCTGCACAAAATATTTTAACGAAATCAAGAGGATTTTCATTCTCATCTATATAACAACCTCTCTTGATATCGTATTTCATTACTTATTTTGCTCTAACACATTCAACAATTCTTCTGTTTATCTCACCAATCACATCTAATTCCATATCCATCAAATGATTTTCCAACACTTTAATCATATTTTTTCTTTTCTTTCTATTTTCAGATTCATAAGTTTTAAGTATGCTGATGAATCTATTTAGAGGTAATTTTGAAAAATTTGAATCCTCCCTTAAATTTTTCAAACATTCACTCCATTCAACAAGTAATGCATCTGCAAACTTTTCTAACTTTTCAGCATTTGACAAACATATCTCATGATTTTTCAAGTAACTAAGTAAGACTCCATATCGGTTTTCTAGATCTTCCAAAGTTTCATCTTTCAAACATACAAAATATTTAAACCTTTTTGCCCATCCATCCTTGCTCACTCTTTTATAACTCTCATCTATAAACCCTTGATGCCAATTATTAAATCTCTCAAAATAATAGTTTTCTTGTTCATCAAATACCATTGCCATTTTTTCAAATAATCCCGGCAAGTTTTTGTTGTTCACAAAAGCGAAACGGGTAACGTCCAAATAAGCGAAACTAATCAGGTTTACAAAAGCGAGACTAGTCAAGTCCACAAGAGCGAATCTGTTTGTTGTTCACTGAAGTGGACCTCACACGCAATTTGGAGCGGACCTATACACAATATGTCCCTAAAAGCGGATCTCTTGAGCGGACCTTCAACAATCAAGTCCCTAAAAGCGAACCTCTTGAGCGGACCTACAAATAAAGTGTCTTTGGAGCGGACCTGTGATGCAATTTGAAGCGGATCTACTGAAAATGTGTCCGAATAAGCGAACTTGAATGGTCAAAAAGCGGATCTACTCAAATATCTGAATAAGCGGATCTAAATCCGAAGATGATTTTACCCATTTTTAGTCCGTATTTTAGTCTGAAACTTTCAAGGGTTTATCAATGTCCAATAACCTACGATCTGTGAAATTTTGACCCAATTTTGACCAGTAAAACTCCCTGAACTGATGAAAGACGGTGTAGAAATCAGAATTTTTTAGCGAAAACGAGCTAAACGATAAGAACTCTTCCTCCTGAGCTCTGATACCACATGTAGGATTGCTAAACGACCTGACGAGTCGATCAGAAGAGTGCTCAGATTGAATCAGAGGAGGAATTCATTGATTCAGTCTTTGTTTAGCTTGATTTCACTATTTAACGTCTCTTTTATTGATCTGCTAACAATTTACAAGCTCTGGAGACAAACTGGCAGGGCTTTGCCGTTTCATAACATAACTGCTACCTAGTTCCGCTTATAAGTCACCTATATATAGGCTTGGATGGTTCACTTATATGAACATGTCCATATAAGCGGACCCTCATATGTTCATATAAGCGAACCTATATGAGTGACACATAAGCGGACCTCCTGACTTGACATATAAGCGGACCTATCTAATACATGATTTCTCAATTTTCGTGTACGATACAATCTGCCCTAACCTAAGACTCGAACTAAGATGTAGTCGACAGACAACTGCACCAACACATTGCTTCATGTCAAGAGCTACTCAAAAGGAGTCAGAGTTGTGGCACCGGAAGATGGGCCACATTCACCTACACAAGATGAACTACCTGGTGCATAATGATTTGGTGAAAGGTATTCACTTGAAGAGTTTTCATCTTGAGGGGGAGTGTATCAGTTGTATAAAGGGGAAGAAACGAAAGAAATCTCATCCTGGTAAAAAGATGAACTCTGTCACGAAGCCGCTAGAGAAACTTCACGTGGATCTCTTTGGTCCTGTGAATGTCAAGAGTATTACGGGTGATCTCTATTGCCACGTAGTCACTGATGACTATTCGAGATTCTCGTGGGTGACGTTCTTGAAGTCAAAAGACGAAACATTTGAGAGTTTGCTGAGGTTATTCAGGAAGATAGAGAATTTGTACAGAGCACGAATTCGTAGACTAAGAAGCGACAACGGTACGGAATTCAAGAACAAAAGAATGGAGGAATTCTGTGATAGAATAGGTATACTGCAATAATTCAGCACGCCTTATACTCCTCAATAGAATGGAGTCGCAGAAAGAAAGAATAGAACGCTGATTGAAACGATGAGAACGATGCTTGCTGATTCCAAGTTACCGATCAATTTCTGGGCAGAAGCAGTATCAGCCGCTTGCTATACACTCAATAGGGTACTTATTGTGAAGAAGCACAACAAGACATGTTTTGAGTTTATCAACAATCCCAAGCCTAATCTCGAGTATTTAGAGTCGTTCGGGTCTCCCTGCACTATTCTAGATCCCGATGGCAAATTTGGTTCAAAGAGCATAGAAGGTATCTTTGTGGGGTATGCCAGTCCACTCAGAAGATTCTTTGTTCCAAGTCTCAGGCGGATCTGTAGGATCGGAATCTGACCCGAACGAGTCAATCAGAGGAATTTGATCAGATACAGGTGCGGAAAACAAGTACCTGATGTAGAAACAGCTAGATCTTCACTTAATTCTCTTTACTGATTGATTTAACACTTTTTACACGCAATTCTCACACCGGCAGCACCTCGGTATGGAAATCTAGAAGTTACAAATGTGGACCTCTCATATGGTATTTATAGGTGAGGTGGACCTCTTATACGGCATGTCCGTAAAAGGGGTCCAGGTAGGTGTGAGGTGGACCTCTTATTCGGCATGTCCGTATAAGCGGTCCAAGACTCTAAAACGCCTAAACTCTCTAGTTTTCTCGTAAAATACGCCCTAATCTATACAATACAATGAAAAACTCGATCTAAGACGAAATCAACAGATGTAGTGCACCAACAGACTCCCCCTCAGATGTTGATGGAGTCGACTATCGAGTCACAACAATGCTTTGTCTTCACATCTTCAGTCTTGATCAGCCTCTGGGCTTTCCTTTCTCTCTTTCTTTAGACTCCCCCTCTCGATTTACTGGCATTCCTTTGTTCTTCAGTAATATCTTCAGGATCGTTGTCTGTCTTTTCATCTAACAGCTTCTCATCTTTTCCTGCAAATTCTCTACCCAAAACATAAGTTTTACAATTTTTAGAATAAAGACATATGCACTAAAACAAACTCTTCTACAAATCAAACTGAAACTTTATCAGTGACAATCTTGATGAACCCCCTGAAAGGTTAAATTATGAAAACATTTGATTTCAAACAAACACTCCCCCTCAAATATTGTTCATCATGTTTAGCACTCGGAATTTTGAAAATCAGCTTTCCAATATCAGTTGTCGGAAATCTTTTTGACTTTTTCAAAATTTTATGCTAAAACACACTGAAAATCTTTTTGAATTTTGGAATAGAGAAACATGTAATGCAGTAAAGAAATGTTTACAAACGATATTTTTGTGAGTTCGTATAAGAGGATCATATCAGTTTATGAGACATGTCACCAACACCGTTAAGCTTCATTTCATTTTAAGTTCTAAACAATTCACCTAGATTGTCAATATATTTATCCACTTAAATTTTCACACAAAGTTCAACTGATCCGAGATACGATATTAATGTCTTAAGAACTTAAACTTATCCGTGTGTCCCACTACTTGAATATACTCCCGTATCTAGATCCCAATATTCAGTCTTACAGGTGAGTATACCACAGATGATATCTGTAAGGGGTTAGGTGCGAAACCGTGAGAGCTCAGGTCAGAACTTCCGTTCAGCAGAGAGATGACGGCTCGACTTTTGGTGGGTCCCCTTTAGAGGATCTTTTTTACAACAGCAATGACTATCAATTTTATTGTTTCATCAATTTGCTGAGGGCGGCGCTTTTTCAAGCATTTGCAGAAAGTATTATCCGGGGACTAGGTCAGTACTTCCATACAGCAGAAGTCCTGGGATAATACCCTAGATATCACTGAGCATAAAGACCTAGTATCTCAGAATAAGGGACCTTTCAAACAAGATTTCAGGGGTTACCTATATATCCAAGTTTGTGTTAACCCACAGAACAAGCAAGTTTGAAATTTAGGTTTATATCTCGTCACAATCTACTAAATGTGTAAAAACCTACTGGCACATCCTCAGTGAGATTGTTTATCACATTTTATCTTTACATTTCTTTAACATGTTGTGACAGTCCACTGATGTACTATCATTTCCTCTTTTCACAAAGAAACTCATTTTTCATTTTATCATGTTTTTGACTTTTTTCAAATTTTCTAATGTTTTTGGATTTTCTGAAATTTCCCTACTCCCCCTAAAATGCAAACACATTTCAAAGGAAATTTGAAAATAACTAGATTCTTGACCCACTTGAAAACATAGAAAACAACACAAACTGTACAGAAACTTGACAACTAATATCAAATCGCCTCAATTCTCCATTCACTAGGCATAAACAATCTAAACTCCCCCTCTCACAAACCATTTTCTCATTTAGATTTCAAAACACTTAAGTTTGTTTTAATCAAAATGATTTTTCTGGAAAATAAGTTTGTTAATATAAAAACCACTTGTAGATTTACCACTTGTTTAAAATCGGGGATATGGTTCATCATCTTGTTCTTTGTAATATCATGAGTTAGTAAATCAAGTACAACTTAATGTCCCTGATTTACTATTTTGCAATTAAGCAACCTGTACCACTTGTAAAATAACCATACAATACCACTTGTATGTATGTACAAAATGCCGATTCCTGCTTCGCACTTACCAACCTGGAAGCTCCGGCGTAGTCATTCAACCTGTAAAGTTTTAACAATTTTAAGAATTTTTCATACAAACTCAAAATACATGAATGATGCCGATTCCTGATCCACGATTACAAACTTGGGATCTCCGGCAAAATCAGGTTTTTCAATCGAAGAAAATGTCCACCCAAGCCTGACCAGCCTTGGGTGTTTTCAATTCAGATTTTGTTGGGGTGTAAGTTGCTGTCTTTTTAGCATAGAAGTCTTTTACCCCTTTCACTTTCCCATCAACCATTTTACTGAAAATTTTCTTTACATTCCCGTTAAAAGCTTTCTCAACATCAAAATTATCCTTTTCAGAATAATTCTGATTTGAGACTTCAGTCTTTCCAACTTTTCTTTTAAAATTCTCAGTCCTTAATGGTGGAAAGTTCTCGTCATCCATTGAAGGAACTGAATTTTGATCACTCTCATCAAACTGTGGCTCCTCTGATTTTGTGGAATCAGACTCATCGCCAGATTTTACTTCAGATTTCTTAACAACCCATTTTTGGTTGTCAAGTTTCACACTTCGCCTGTAAAATCTCTTCGAACACTCACCAACTTCAAATGTTGAATTTTTGAAAACTTTAAATTGTTCAGTTGGTGGTTCGGTTTGATCAACTACAACTTCTTTCAGTTTTCCAGAAACTCCCTGTTTAGTATTCGTCACTTTCGGACAGTTCCAAGCAATGTGACCAACTTCATTGCATCGGAAACAGGTTCTGGTTTCTTTCTTCACGTAAGCTCCATTCTTTATCTTCTCGGTTAGAAACTCTTGGTTAGATTGTTTCCAGAATGAGCACTTCTTCTCCTCTTCTGAGCTTGTACCTGAAATGAATTGTATATTTGTTTTAGAAAATTTTTCATTTTTATAGTTTTCTGATGGAGTAAAACCAAGACCTTTCTTTTTGTAGCTACGATTTTGGTTTGGTTTCTTTTGAAAACCCGAACCAGAATTGTAACCTTTTTTCTTGTTTAATCGTTGTTGAACTCTTAAGGTGTAAAATTTAGGTTTTACAATAAGATTTTCATCTTTTATTTCAGAAATATTAATTTCTGTTAGTTTGAAAACCTTTCTAATCATTTCTGGTTTAACACCTCTTATTGGAAACTCTTTATCAAAATATAATTTGTCAGAACCATTCAAAGTATATGCAACTTCAAACGTTTCGTCACTCAAATTAGATTTTGATAGCAAAAATTCTTTACTATAAACCCGTTTTCCCGATGATTTCGAACTCTTTTCGGACGAACTCGAACTCCTGACTGACTGACACGAACTTTCGGACTCGGACTTTGACTTTGACTCTGACTCCTCATCCTTATCCAACACTTGATCAACCACTCGTTTTATTAGTTCAGACTCATGATCTGTGTCGGATGCTGTGAACGTGACGTCAATATTGTCTGGTAAAACATCGATTATCTCGGATTCTAACTTAATATTGATCGCCTGTTTTAGTTCTTCCTCGTTAGGTTTTCTAGGCGAGTACCCTTCCCAAATCGGAGGCGGACACTTATTATAACAGACACCCTGTTTCTTACCAGTATCTGTTCTCTTCTTTGGTTGTTCATCTTTAAATGCCTCGAAACCTTCAACTGTTGGATAAATTCTATCCATTACGTAGTCACAACCTTTGTAACTCTGCAGCAATCTTCTGATTCTTTCATTCTCTGCTGCTTCATTCTCCAACTCTTTCTTCAACTTTGCACATTCTTCTATGTACATGTTGATCTCTTTTTGCTTTGTCATCATTGTAGCATTCAACATCTTCAAAGCTTTCTCTCTTTCTGAGTTAGTCTTCTCCAGACCATTCACATGCCTGTTCAATACATCATATGATTTTTTCAAATTCTTTACATCAAACAACAACTGTTCTTTCAACTTTTCTAACTCACTAAACCTCTCATCTTTTTCTATACATTGTTTACAAGACTCTAAACACGTAAGACAAGGTTTTGTGACTTCAACAATCTTTTCGATCTCTATGATTTTTTCAACTTCAACAACTTTCTCAGCTTCAGTCACCTTTTCTGCTTCAATAATCTTCTCATTAACACTACTATTATCAGTTGGTGATTGGTCAAACACTACTGATTTGTCAGAACTATCATCCGAAGAACCAGAGTTAGTTGATGTTTGATCAACAACAATTGCTTCTTCTGAACTTTCATCGGATGAAACTTCTTGATTCTTCTTATTCACATCATTGTTCTCCATTTGTTCTTCAAGCTTCTTAATGAATTGGCAAATTGACAATCTAGAGTATTCTCCATTTCTTTTTAAATCCAACAGATATGTACCCCATTCTTGTTGAGGTATGGAATTGGCTAATCTCTTAACCCATTCATTTGGATTTTTCTGAATACCCTTCTCAGACATTAAGCGAACAAGATGACTATACCTCTCAATGATACTCTTTGTACTTTCTCCTGGACAACCTGAAAACAAATCAAATTCTTTCTTTAATACATTTATTCTATTAACTGTTACACTAGTCATATTAAAGAATTTTAAGTCCATGATTCGGAAACACGTTTATCGAGACAATCACTTAAAATGAAATATCAAATTCAAACTAGATCCCCTTTCGAATGAAATGATTCACCTCGTGAAACACCTGAAACAAACAAACAAAACACAATCAGTTTAAAAACACTTATCAAAGCAACTGAATCAAAATGATACTCTATGCGAACTGAATCACTCGAACTGATGAAAATTCTGTGCGGACTGAGGTTTAAATTGGCAAACCGTGAGAACTGCTATGACTCGAATCAATTTCAAACGATCAGACTCACTACATGCGAACTGATAGATTTTCAAATGACCCGATGAATTTTTTACACTTTTGAACTCCAAACTGTACGAACTAGAAACTAACTTCAAATGAAATGATGGCTTTTCAAGCGACCTGAACACACTGACGAACTGACAAGTTTGAATTCAAATGAATCGAATCTGTGAACTGGGATCAAATGCAAATCTTATGTATTTATCATTTATCAAATTCAATTATCAATTATCATTCTATTGAATCCGTACATAAATGTGAGTTACCACTTTGTTTTGATTGGATATTTATAAAATGCCAACAATTTTATTATTAACAAAGGTTTTGATAGGGCCGATCACACATGGACTTATCAGTTTTAAAATGGAGCGGTGTAATGGGCTTTGATTGGGCCAACAACATAAAGTGGCCGACAATTGTTAATAGCAAATAAATGGTCACATGCCGTTAATTGTTAACATAAGTGTGGTCGACAGTTTGGCTCATTTTACAAAGCTTTGAACTAATTTTTGGCTGGCATTTATTAAATGGGCATTTGTGATTGGGCAGAACTAATATTTGTCCAATTTTGATTGTGCCAAAGAAAACAACCAATCACATGGAATGTATTATAAGACTATGAGCCGACAACACCTTATAATCCAAATAATATGATAGGACCTTGAAATATAGTAGGCTGACTTTTATATTTCACTTTAATTGATGAACGACAACATAAATGCACCTCACAATTTTATTTGACCAAATAAGCGACCAGACTTGACACAAAAGCGGTTCTCAACTGTTTGAATAAGCGATCCCCTTCATCGCATGTTCTCTTTTCTGTTGGCACCCATTCGCTGACCCCTGGGTTTCCCGGCTTCGGCTCGACGGTGAACAGTTTAAGTGGATCTGCGTGGAGGCTGCTTTCGATTCACAGATTCTGTGAATCTTGATCTTATCCTTTCTTCCTAATCTTTCTTTCTTGCTACTTCCATTCGCTGACTGTTCGGTTTCCACAGTAAAGTTTGAATCAAAGGTTTTGATTGCTTAGTAATGATGGAAAGGGAGGAGGGAGAAATCGAAAATTCCGGTAACCGGTCCGATGGTGAAAAGAACAAAGATTATGTTGAGGAGCTGAGAAAAGAAAAAGCTATAACTTTTTATGTCTCGAATATACACCCACATATCTCCGATAGCGAACTTTGGATAGAATGTATGAACTATGGGCATGTAGTGGACGCTTATATTGCTAGAAAACGGGACAAAAGGGGGAACCGCTTTGGTTTCCTAAGGTTCATAAAGATAAAGGATGTGGAGAAGATGACAAAGGCGTTATGCCAGATGTCTTTTTACGGCTGGAAGATTAGAGCCAACGTGGCCAGATTCGTTAAGATAGAAAAAAAGAGTAGGAAACAGGAAACAAAGTGGATAAGAAAGGAAGAAGGTCATGTCAACACAAGTGGTGCACCGGTGGCACCAAATAATGTATACAAGAGTAACGGAGTGTCATGGGCAGATGTGGTAGCAGGGAGGCAATCACAGCAAGAGGAAGACAGAAGCTTAAACTTTACAAATGAATCTCAAGCTTATAAATTATGGAGGGGTAGAGCAGTGATTGGAGACCTTATAAGCATTGAAGCTCTGAGGGATGTCAATAATATGAAGAAAAAGTTAAGATTGAAAGATTCTCAGGTAAGATATTTAGGTGGCATGAAGTTATTAATTATATTTGATTCGGTAGAAGAGATGGAAGGATCTGTGAAGAAAGACATGGAATTATGGAATTTATGGTTCAAGATCTTAACAACTTGGAATGGAGAATATATTCCCTATGAAAGAATTGCATGGCTTAGAATTAGAGGGATTCCACTTCAGCTTTGGATTAACGAAGTCTTTAACGTTGTCGGAGAATACTTTGGGAAGGTAATTAAGAAATCCGATGCAGATGAAAAGGACCTGTGTTTTAATGATGACACGATCGGAATTATAGTTAATCATGGTGCCGAGATAAATGAAAAAATTAAGATTAGATGGAAACATTTGGTATATGAAGTCTGGGTTTCGGAAGTCCACCACCTGTGGTTCCCGGAATTTATAAGTGAGTCGGTTAATGAGGATAACACGACAAAAGAGCAGGAGGAACAGGCTACACCAACCAACACAGAAGCAATTAACCAGCCGGAAATAATAGAGTCGGAAGAGTCGACAATTCCGGTACCGGAGAATGAACGGCCACAAAATTCTCCGGTGGAAAACGAGAAGTTGGAAAAGGAACACGAAAAGGTTGGAGCTGACTTTTTGGGAGACGAGGCAAACGAATTTAATGCGCCGCTAAATGTAGAAGCTGAGGTGACGTGTGAGGATAATAAGACAACAGAACTGTCTGGGACCCCAATAGTAGGAGATAGAAATCCCAATGGACCAGATATGGATCACAATATTGGGCCTTCAACTTTGACCCATAAAAAAAGAAAAAGAATCAGTCTCGCTGAGGCCCGGACCAATTATTTGAAACCACAATCGAAGGTTGGTAAGAACAAATTACCTGACCTAAACATTGACTTATCTGATGAGTCAAGACCCAGACCAAAAAGAAGGATCCTGCTTAAAAAGGGTAGAACAAACAGAAGAAGGTATAAAGGAAAAGCCAGATTAACAGAGGAAGAGTTCAATAACTACGAGGTAAATGATGACTGTTTAGAAGATGAATATGATTCGGATTGGGAGATAGAGGATAACACTGAAACACATCAGGAGACTGAAACGCCAACGGTAGAAATTCAGGGGGTTCCGAAAGAGATAGAAAAGGACGAAGTGGAAGCAACTTTGGGCATTGGTTTAAAGATTGGTATCGACTTGACCGGCAACGAAGCAATCTTGAAGAAAGCAATAGAAGAAGATCAGGTGGATGCAAGGATCCAATGAATTTTGGGACTATGAATATCAAAGGTGCTGGTGGGGCGGGCAAAGCCGCAAAAGTCAGAGGTATTCTCGTTAAATACAATTTGTCGTTTTTAGCAATTCAAGAGACACAATTTAGGGATTTACCCCTGAATAAGATAAGAAAATTTTGGGATAATACTGGTTTCGAATACTCTAAGGTAGACGCAGATGGAAGATCTGGTGGGTTATTGTCGTTGTGGAATCCTTGTATGTTTAAAAAGGAATTGGAAATTAAGAACCAGAATTTTATCATACTAAAAGGCCGTATCACTGGAGAGGAAGAAGATTTAGTTATTGTTAACATTTATGGATCAACTTTAAAGTCAAATAGAAGAAGGATGTGGGACGAGTTACTTACAGCAAAAAACTCGATCGATGGTAGTTGGATCATGCTCGGCGACTTTAATGAGGTAAGATTCCCAGAGGAAAGATTCAATTCACATTTTGATATAAGTGGAGCAATGTATTTTAACAGTTTCATTAGTAGTGGGGGTTTTATGGAATATAATATGGGGGGGATGAAGTACACATTCTTATCAGGAGATGGAAAAAATCTAAGTAAGATCGATCGTGTACTGGTTTGCGGGGATTTTATGGGGAAATGGCCAAATGCTTCTCTTACAGCCCTTAACAGAGACATTTCGGACCACAGCCCCTTAGTATTAACAACGGTGAACAATAGTTTTGGGCCGTCCCCTTTCAGATTATTCAATAGTTGGTTCGGCATTGAAGGTTTCGATGAGGTAATAAAAAGGGGATTGGGTAGAATTTGTGAATCGAGGTTCAAAGATGAGGTATTGGCAGAGAAACTCAAGGCAATAAAAGAAGAAATCAAGTTATGGCGTAAGAATAAAAAAGATGAAGAAGAAAGAGATTTAATCGAAGCACGGAACTCACTTAAACTATTAGACGATGAGGTGGAGAATAGACAGCTAACAGAATCCGAATTATCTACTTGGCACGAATGCAAGAGAAAGATCAAAGAATGGAACGATAAAGTGGCTGCCGACATGCAACAAAAGGCAAGATCGAGATGGGTAGAATTGGGTGATGAAAATACAGCATTCTTCCACACAATAGTAAACAATCACATCGCCAGGAATAAGATATGCGGGCTTTGGTTAGATGGGGAGTGGGTAACGGATCCGGTGGTGATAAAGAATCAATTCTTGTCAGCCTTTCATACCAAGTTCAAGGAACCCGTGTGTTCTAGACCGAGAATCGGAGCCGAGGGGTTTAAAAAGTTGAGTTCGACAGAAGCAGATGGATTAATTTGTCCGTTTTCCTTGGACGAAGTCAGGAACGCGATCTGGAGTTGTGGTATAAACAAATCCCCGGGCCCGGATGGAATTACTTTTAAGTTGATTAAAACTTATTGGGAGGAATTGAAAGGTTTAATTATGGAGGTTATGCATCAGTTCTTCATACATGGATCGATACACCCTTCGTGTAGCGCCTCGTTTATCGCACTCATTCCAAAGGTACATGATCCTATTACCCTCTCTGATTTTAGACCAATATCTTTAGTTGGTGTGGTAAATAAGATAATCTCAAAAGTCTTGGCCAATAGAATGAAAGGGGTTTTGAAGTGTGTAGTATCAAGTGTACAGTCGGCGTTTATATCGGATAGAAACATAATAGATGGACCTTTAATAATAAATGAAGTGGTGGGTTGGGCGAAGAAGTCTGGTAAGAATTTGTTCGTGTTCAAGGCAGATATCGAGAAAGCATATGATACACTAAATTGGAAGTTTTTAATTTCAGTACTTACACACATGGGTTTCCCAGCAAAATGGAGGAATTGGGTAATGGGTATTTTATTCGCAGGAAGGGGGTCGATTTTGGTGAATGGTTCACCAACGGGAGAATTTCATTATAAGAGAGGTTTAAGGCAAGGAGATCCTCTGTCACCATTCCTCTTTATTGTGGCTATGGAAGGCCTACATGTGATGATGGAGAGGGCCAAACAATGTAATATTTTTTCGGGCGTAAAACTGCCTAGAAATGGTCCCTGTATAACTCATATGTTATATGCAGACGACTCTATATTCATTGGTGAATGGGAAGGGAACAATGTGAAGAATCTCAAAAGGATCCTCCGCATTTTTTATCTCATATCGGGCCTCAAAGTTAATCCACGTAAAAGTCAGATTTTTGGGGTGGGAATAAACGAAGAAGAGGTACAAAACATGGCATCAATTTTCAACTGTAAGGTCGGCAAGTTCCCTTTTGTATATCTCGGGTTAAAAGTTGGAGCAAGTATGAATAGAATTGCAAACTGGAGGGAAGTTATTGATATGTTCAACAAGAGATTAACAAGTTGGAAGGCAAAAACTTTATCTTTTGCAGGGAGAGTTGTCCTCATAAAAGCAGTCCTTGGTTGCGTCCCGAATTATTATCTATCCCTTTACAAGTGCCCGGAGGGAGTTATTAGAATACTGGAAGGAATCAGAAGAAAATTCTTATGGGGGGGCTGTAGCGCAAATAATAAACTAAGATGGGTTAAATGGGAAAAGGTAGTGGCGGCAAAAGACTTCGGCGGCCTCGGAATTGGTAACATTAAAGATACGAATCTAGCTCTTCTATCAAAATGGTGGTGGAGATTGAAGATGGAACCGGAGAATTTATGGGTAAGAATCGTAAAATCACTGCATACAAATAATAGGAAAGCTCAACCGTTTCCGTTCAAAAAGTCATTGCCAGGGGTGTGGAAGAGTATCGGTGACATAGACAAAGATTTCATGAAAAGCAATATTAATATTACAACAAACATAAGGAGCAGAGTCGGGATAGGAGACAAAACGCTATTCTGGATCGATATTTGGGCAGGAGATGTACCGTTGAAAGATCAATTTCCTCTTTTATTTCAGCTATCTACAAAGAAAATGGCAACTGTGATGGAATGTTATAGTATAGTAAACGGAGGGAAACTTTGGAATTGGAGTTGGGGAAGAGCACCTGCTAGTATCGAAGAGAAACAAGATATGATAAGTTTGAATAATCAATTGCAAAATCAGGTAATGTCACAAACAGGAGACGTATGGTACTGGAAAAATTTTGAGAATCAAGAATTTAGCGTAAAAAATGTAAAACAAACTCTGGGTCAAAATTTGGATCTGAACGTGCCACCATACATGTTCTGTTGGAATAACTGGGTAACAAGTAAATGTACTACTTTTGTATGGAGAGCGGTAGACGAAAAAATTCCGACGTTGCTGGCGTTGCGGAATAGAGGTATGAACTTTCCTAATGTGACATGTAAAACATGTGGAGCGGCTGATGAATCGGCACACCATATTCTCATTGAATGCAACTTCGCTAAAAGGGTTTGGGAAATGATTTCAAAATGGTTGAGAATTCCAATGGTGAATCCGGAGCTGAATTTAAAAGAAACACTTGCTGAAATAATCGAAGTACAAAGAAGCCGGAACATTCGGAAGCTGATACACGCTGCGGTGATTCAGACATTGTGGATGCTGTGGAAAACAAGGAACGAACGGGTATTTTCGGGAAGACAAGGCGTGGTACAAACGATTGTGGAAGAAATAAAAGAGGCCTCCTTTCAAGGTGTGAAGCATAGATCAAAACATCGGACGATCTCGCGTCAGGAATGGTGGGATTTTAACTTAAATTTGTAATCGGTCCGTCTCTAGTTTTATTTGCTTATTCTGTTTTTTTTTTCTATTTTGTTTGGTCCAGCTTCTGGCTGGAAAACTAATGTGTTTGGTTTGTTTGTTATAATATGAGTTCCGTTGGCTATTCAAAAAAAAAAAAAAAACTGTTTGAATAAGCGGACAACACATGTGATTATGAGCGACCCAAAGACTGACTAATCAGCGAACTCTCTTTTTTTTTTAATCCCTATGAGCGATCCATGAGTTGTTCACATAAGCGGTTCATAACATTGACTTAAAAGCGGTTCAACAGTTGTAATTATGAGCGATCCAACATGTTTCATATGAGCGAACCAACACAATTCATTATGAGCGGTCCTATCTGTTGGACGCGAATCGGACCGAAAAACCGCGATATCTTCAAAACGACTTGGAGTTTCGAGCTGAAACTTGGTAGGGTTTTAGATCAGGTATATGCGCACAACATATCCAAAAATTAGCCGAAACAGACCGTGAAATCTTGGTCTGACGAAGAAAGAAGGTGTAGAAGAAGAATATGTGACGAAATCCAGCAAATTTCAATAGAACTCCTCCTCCTGATGTCACACCCCCAAAATCCACCCGCGGAGTACCACCGCTTGGGAGCGTGACTGACCAGGATCAAGCCACCAATTATCAAACATAGCATTTAATAATAATCATAGACATAATTGATGTTCAAAACCAAACACTGTTTAAGTAGCGGAAGCATGAAATGTAAAACCCAAAACATAAGTATCAATGTGTGAATGTAAGGGTGTTTAATAAGCATTCATATGTTCTTGTCCACAACGACCCGCTTCTCCTCTGGTGCAAGCTCCAAGTATACCTAAGGTCCTGCAAGGCATGCAGCAAATAATCAACAAACTAGTTGAGCGAGTTCACAGAAAGTAAGTTCATAACATAGTGCATAAGTATACTAGTGGGGGCTTCCCATACTAGTGTGTACTAAAGGTGGGGGCTTCCCAAACCTTGTGTTCTTATTACTGGTGGGGGCTTCCCACGTTTATCCTTGCTAATGAGGGCTTCTCATTAACGGTACTTACTAGACTAACTTCCGACCATGTGTTCTTCTTTACCGAGAACAGGAATACGTACAGGGTCACGTAGGCTTTACGTGACGTGCCCTTCCCCGAGGACATGGTACGCGTGGGGGCTACGTAGGCTTTACGCAGCGTGGCCTTCCGACCCGGAAGCCAGTGGATGGTATTGGGTTACGTAGGCTTTACGTAACGTGTCCTCCCGACCCGGGAGACAAATGGCAAATACTGGGTTACGTAGGCTTTACGTAACGTGTCCTGACTAATCTGAGGACGATGGTCTATAGTCTAGAGAATGCGTAAGTACGAGTAATTCTTTCAATATCAACATATCCAACCCAATTCCCACCCCGGGAATCCCATGCCTTGGCTGTGTGAACTCACCTTGGTTTGCTCGGCAGATACACAAAAGAGGGTTCTTGAACTAACAGTGATCAATCACGTCCTAACAGGGTTATCACACTAATCAGGTTCGGTTCAAGTATTGCACGTATGAATCTCATAAATTAACATGTTACAAGCACGTATAGATCATGGCAACGTTTGACAGATAAACAATACATACAACCTGTACAGTTTAAACTAGTAGGCCCAACTATCCGGCCCAATATGCATGAGTGACTTGTGCGAGTCCTTTGGGTTGTGCGATTTGGGATTGGGCTTGAGGCCCAATCGGTTAAACAAGTATCATAACATGTGCGAGTGAAGTTAGTCCGACCCAATAGTTAACATATAACAGTTAAGAAATTCAATATACTTGTGCGATCCAGCTACTTACCCAGCCCAACAGTTCATCCGGCCCAAACTAATCAAGTAACCCTTCTAACACATACGGCCCAAATAACGAAACAATTACTTGTGCGATCTGTGTAAGCTTGTGCGATAGAAGTCTTGGGCTGTCCGGCCCAACATACAGCCTTGTGCGACCAGGCTGCACTTGTGCGACTGGGCTGCACTTGTGTGATCGGACCAGTTTGTGCGACCCGTGACCCTTGTGCGTTTGGGACAACTTGTGCGTTTGGGCTTCTTGTACACCAAGAAGTCTTGTGCGACCGGTTTAATTGTCCGGAAATCATGCTTTCGGTTACAACTTCACAGTTTCCATCTTTTACACAATTAATCACAATTAAATCGGTTTCGATGTTTATCTTTCAATCAACATAATTTCAGTAAATCAATTGGCATGATATCGATCAAACAGGTCTTTTCATCACAAATTCGTTTGAACATTAATAATCCAAAATCAAGAACATTTATCCAAACACATAAACACATCCGATTTTAACAATCATGAAGTCAATCAATGAACATCAACTAATCCGATTTAGTTAGCATATTAACCAGTTACAATCTGACTAAATCACATATACATATGGCCGATTACAATCATACAATCACATATATCCGATTCGTGAGCAAGCCAATTACATGAACATTATCTATCATCGATCCAATCTAACATTATCATACACAACATGTTAACAAGACTCCTTCGGTATCAAGCAATCATCATCATACAAACAATAACACACAATCAATACATAATCACTAACCGGATTTAAAGAAGGAGAAGAGAGTGATCCGAGTAGAGGATGCTCTTGCCGTCGGGTTCCAAGCAACGAGAGAGAGAGAGAGAGAGTTTGTGTGTGTGCTTCTTGGTTGCCAAGATTGAGAAAAACTAAAAACCCTAATTGTGTGTATGTGAGCATATACGTAGAGGAGGTGTGGGCCGAACCCCACATGGGCCGCCCTATTGGTCCGCGTACAAGAATGAGGCCCAACCGGCCTTGTGCGGGTGTTGTGGGCTTGTGCGATTCAAGTGTCTAGTGTTGTGTGATCCGAGTTATTAACATACGTACATACACAAAGCACACAATAACAAAACATTTATTAAATCCAAACATATAATTTAGTTCACATATGCACATAGCGTTACACAAAGCGAGTCTAAAGTTCGAGTTGTCACATTATCCCCAACTAATTGGAAATTTCGTCCCGAAATTTGGTATGCACTCACTGAGGAAGCTAGGTAAACTGTACTGTTCACTGATTTTCCTGGGGTGTCACATCCTCCCCCCGTTGATCTGGAATTTCGTCCCGAAATTCCGAAGTAGTAGCTTCAGCCTCAGTAGTGGTTGCATTGGTTTCGAATAACTGGGGGTACTTTTCTGTCATCCTGTCTTCGCGTTCCCAGGTGTACTCTGGGCCACGTTTGGAGTTCCAACGAACTCGAACAAGAGGGATTCTCTTGCTTTTGAGGACCTTCACATCCCGGTCCGTGATTTCAACTGGTTCCTCGACGAACTGCAACCGCTCGTCGATAGTGAGTTCCTTAAAAGGAATGATGAGGTTTTCATCTGATAGGCACTTCTTTAGGTTCGATACATGAAAAACATTGTGAACTGCCCCGAGTTCAGCTGGTAGGTTCAACTTGTAGGCTACTTTGCCAATCTTTTCTATGATTTCGAATGGTCCGACGTATCGCGGATTCAGTTTGCCCCGTTTGCCAAAACGTACTACACCCTTCCAGGGTGAAACTTTCAATAATACCCGGTCCCCGACCTGAAATTCCAAAGGCTTTCTACGCTTGTCCGCGTAGGCTTTCTGACGGTCGCGTGCTGCCGCCATGCGTTGTCTTATTTGTGCAATCTTTTCTGTGGCGTCCACTACAATCTCTGGACCCGTGATCTGACTATCCCCCACCTCTGCCCAACAGAGAGGTGACCGGCATTTACGCCCGTACAATGCCTCGAATGGAGCAGCTTGGATGCTGGTGTGATAACTATTATTATACGAGAACTCCACCAAAGGGAGATGCTTTTCCCAGCCGTTGCCGAAATCGATAACGCATGCCCGAAGCATGTCTTCGAGAGTTTGAATCGTTCGCTCAGACTGCCCATCCGTCTTAGGGTGGTATGCTGTGCTCATGTCTAATCGTGAGCCGAAAGATTTGTGCATCGCTTGCCATAGCTCTGACGTGAATCGTGCATCGCGATCCGAAATGATGGATGTGGGCACCCCGTGCCTCGAAACAACTTCTTTAAGGTAGACGTCTGCGAGAGTGGAGAACTTATCCGTTTCCTTTATAGGTAGGAAGTGTGCAGACTTGGTGAGTCGATCCACGATCACCCATATGGTATCATTCCCACGCTGGGATCTAGGTAGGCCTGTAACAAAATCCATGGAAATTTCTTCCCATTTCCATTGCGGTATCTTAGGCTGCTGAAGTAGGCCAGCTGGTTTCTGGTATTCGACCTTGACTCTCGCACAGGTCAAGCATTTTCCAACGTACGTAGCAATGTGGGCCTTCATGCTAGGCCACCAATAAGTAGTGCTGATATCGTGGTACATTTTATCCGACCCTGGATGTACCGAATAGCGGGACTTGTGTGCTTCGTCCATCACAAGTTCGCGTAGACCGCCATAAAGTGGGACCCAAATACGCCCCGTTACATAGTAGGCGCCATCTGCCCTCTGTTCCATCTGTTGTCGTGAGCCGCGTAAGGCTTCAGCCTTGACGTTTTCGGGCTTTAATGCTTCTATCTGAGCATTTCGTATCTGTGCAGGAAGGCTAGACTGAATCGTCAGCTGTAGCGCTCGCACGCGCCGTGGTAAAGTGTCTTTCCGACTGAGAGCGTCAGCCACAACATTGGCTTTGCCTGGATGATACTTGATGGCGCATTCGTAATCGTTAAGTAACTCAACCCATCTTCGTTGACGCATGTTCAAGTCCTTCTGCTTAAGGATATGCTCGAGACTCCTGTGATCGGTGTATATCGTGCACCTGGTACCGTACAGGTAGTGTCGCCATATCTTAAGCGCGAAAACAACAGCTCCCAGCTCTAAATCGTGCGTCGTGTAGTTCCGTTCGTGAATCTTAAGTTGGCGAGAGGCGTAAGCGATAACCTTGTCGCGTTGCATTAACACACATCCAAGTCCCCGAATGGATGCATCACAATAAACCACGAAGTCATCTGTGCCCTCTGGCAATGAGAGGATAGGTGCACTGCAAAGTCTATCCTTTAGGTGCTGAAAAGCAGTCTCCTGGGGCTCTCCCCAGCGATAGGTAACACCCTTCTGTGTCAGTAACGTAAGCGGCTGAGCAATCTTCGAAAAGTCTCTAATAAACCGTCTGTAGTAACCTGCCAGACCCAAGAATTGGCGTATTTCTGTCGGTGTACGCGGTGCAGGCCAGTTTCTGATCGAGTCTACCTTGGATGGATCGACATGGATCCCATCCTTGTTCACTACATGGCCTAAGAAGTGGACTTCACGAAGCCAGAAGTCGCATTTCGAAAATTTAGCGTACAGCTGTTCCTTCCGAAGGAGTTCCAAAATAAGACGAAGATGCTGCTCATGTTCCTCCTGACTCTTGGAGTAGATCAGAATGTCGTCGATGAAAACAATGACGAACTTGTCAAGATAGGGTTTGCACACCCTGTTCATAAGATCCATAAATACAGCAGGCGCGTTCGTTAACCCGAACGGCATGACAAGAAACTCGTAGTGACCATAACGAGTTCTGAAGGCTGTCTTGGAGATGTCCTCTTCCCGGACTCTCAGCTGATGATACCCTGACCTCAAATCTATCTTCGAATAGTAGCACGACCCTTGCAACTGGTCGAATAAGTCGTCGATGCGCGGAAGAGGATAACGGTTCTTCACCGTCACCTTGTTCAGTTCACGGTAGTCGATGCACATCCTGAACGTACCGTCTTTCTTTTTCACGAATAGTACTGGAGCTCCCCAAGGCGAAGAGCTTGGACGAATAAAGCCCTTTTCCAAGAGCTCTTGTAGCTGCTTTGACAGTTCCTCCAATTCTGATGGAGCTAGACGATATGGTGCGCGAGCTATGGGTGCTGCTCCTGGAGCGAGCTCGATCTGAAATTCGACCTGACGATGAGGCGGTAAGCCGGGTAAGTCTTCAGGAAACACCTGAGGGTAATCACGTACAATTGGAATATCCTCCAATTTCTTTTCTTTTGCAGACGCATCTGAAACAAGAGCCAGAATGGCTGTGTGACCCTTACGTAAGCATTTCTGAGCCTTCAAGAAAGAGATGATGCCAACCACTGCACCACTCTTGTCGCCTTGAACTTCGAGAGGTTCTTGACCAGAACGTGGAATACGAATTACCTTCTCGCTGCATAAAATCTCTGCCTGGTGCTGGGATAACCAATCCATCCCAATCACGACGTCGAAGCTACCCAAAACTATGGGAATGAGATCAATAGAGAAGGCTTGGCCAGCTAGGATAAGATTACAACCCTGAACTACGTGCGTGGCTTCTAAACTTTTACCGTTAGCTAACTCTACTACATGTTTGGTGGGTAAAAGTGTTGGTGCACGTTTTAGCAGTTGACACATTTTCACAGACATATAGCTTGTATCCGCACCCGAATCAAATAAAACAGTAACGTAAATATTGTCGAGGAGAAACTTACCCATAACCACATTGGGATCGTTCACTGCGTCTCCTCTTCCCAAAACGAAAGCTCGACCTCTTGCCTCGTTGCCATTATTGTTGTTGTTCCCACCGTTGTTATGCCCATTGCCCTGGTTATTGTTGTTGCTGCGGTTCTGGTTCTGGTTCAACTGAGGGCAATCGCGTTTGAAATGACCTTCAGCCCCACACTGGAAACATCCCCGGTTTCCACACTGTGGCTGCTGCTGCTGATTCTGGTTCTGTGGAGCTGGTTGCTGAGGCTGCTGATTCTGATTTGCAGGACGAGGGCTCCTACAGTCTTTGGCCTCGTGACCCATCTTAAGACACCTTTGACAACGACCCTTGTTACACGGGCCATTGTGATGTCTGTGGCAATTGTGGCACTTAGGTTGACTTCCCTGATATCTCCTCTGTCTGTGACCACCAGAGGATTGCTGACTGGGACTCTGATAGTGGTCAATCTTCTGCTGCTGAGCTTGTGGCTGAACAGTCGCTGAACCCCTGCTGGAATCTCCATCCCATTTTCTTTTGCTTTCGCTAGTAGTAGCAGGAGTAGCTGAAGGAGTGACTGTAGCAGTAGCGTTGACACGCTTAGGCAGTTTATTCTAATCCACTGCCTGGTCGGTGATGCGATGAGCGAGACGCTGGATTTCCTGGATGTTGTCGAGATTAGCCGAAGTAACATGGCTCTGGATCTCTGGCGCCAATCCCTTGAGATACATCTCGATGCGCTTGTATGGAGGGTCCACCATAGTTGGACACAGAACGGCCAGCTCATTCGACCGTTTAGTATACGCTTCGATCTCTGACCCAACCATTTTCAGATTATACAGCTCGTCTTCCAGCTTGTGGATATCTTCCCGCGTGCAATACTCACGCTTGATGAGTTCCTTGAAATCATTCCATGGGGTGGCGTTAGCAGCTGCCAACCCAAGAATTTGCACCTGCGCATTCCACCAGGTTAGCGCGATTCCTTCCAAGGTGCCAGTAGCAAACTTGACCTTGCGAGCCTCAGGGCACTCGCACATTTCGAATACTGATTCTAGCTTTTCAAACCAATGGAGGAGTCCCACTGCCCCCTCGGTGCCGCTGAAGGAATTTGGACGACAGTCCATGAAGTTCTTGAATGTGCAGACAGGCTGCTGCGCGTGTTGACCTATTGTGTACGAATAGGACGAGAGTTAAATACGAGTGTTTATGTAGGATCTAAAGATCCTAGTGTGTGCCTATACTGCAGGATATACTACCTGCTTGAGCTGCTGCAACTGCCGCAGCAACTTGAGCTTGAACGAGAGCCTCTAGTTGGGCTTGTGTCATGTTGATTCGTCCAGACATGATCTTCATAGTAAAAGTAACGTAAATGAGAGTGGTTCGCGAGTAGGGCGATGACAGAAAAGAGTAAGCACGTAGGGATTCTCATGCTATAGTATCATGTGTATCTAAACGTAATGCGAGCAAAGTTCTAAACAGTTCTAGCAAACAGGCAATAATTATAAACCTTATTACCTAGGATGTCGAGTCTTGCACGTGGAGCGAAGCGTCATTGTGGATCGTTGAGAGCACTGTACTGGTTATAGTCCGGTTTTAATAAAAAAACGTTTTCCCATATTAAAACCAAGTTCTCTATAACCAATGGCTCTGATACCAATCTGTCACACCCCCAAAATCCACCCGCGGAGTACCACCGCTTGGGAGCGTGACTGACCAGGATCAAGCCACCAATTATCAAACATAGCATTTAATAATAATCATAGACATAATTGATGTTCAAAACCAAACACTGTTTAAGTAGCGGAAGCATGAAATGTAAAACCCAAAACATAAGTATCAATGTGTGAATGTAAGGGTGTTTAATAAGCATTCATATGTTCTTGTCCACAACGACCCGCTTCTCCTCTGGTGCAAGCTCCAAGTATACCTAAGGTACTGCAAGGCATGCAGCAAATAATCAACAAACTAGTTGAGCGAGTTCACAGAAAGTAAGTTCATAACATAGTGCATAAGTATACTAGTGGGGGCTTCCCATACTAGTGTGTACTAAAGGTGGGGGCTTCCCAAACCTTGTGTTCTTATTACTGGTGGGGGCTTCCCACGTTTATCCTTGCTAATGAGGGCTTCTCATTAACGGTACTTACTAGACTAACTTCCGACCATGTGTTCTTCTTTACCGAGAACAGGAATACGTACAGGGTCACGTAGGCTTTACGTGACGTGCCCTTCCCCGAGGACATGGTACGCGTGGGGGCTACGTAGGCTTTACGCAGCGTGGCCTTCCGACCCGGAAGCCAGTGGATGGTATTGGGTTACGTAGGCTTTACGTAACGTGTCCTCCCGACCCGGGAGACAAATGGCAAATACTGGGTTACGTAGGCTTTACGTAACGTGTCCTGACTAATCTGAGGATGATGGTCTATAGTCTAGAGAATGCGTAAGTACGAGTAATTCTTTCAATATCAACATATCCAACCCAATTCCCACCCCGGGAATCCCATGCCTTGGCTGTGTGAACTCACCTTGGTTTGCTCGGCAGATACACAAAAGAGGGTTCTTGAACTAACAGTGATCAATCACGTCCTAACAGGGTTATCACACTAATCAGGTTCGGTTCAAGTATTGCACGTATGAATCTCATAAATTAACATGTTACAAGCACGTATAGATCATGGCAACGTTTGACAGATAAACAATACATACAACCTGTACAGTTTAAACTAGTAGGCCCAACTATCCGGCCCAATATGCATGAGTGACTTGTGCGAGTCCTTTGGGTTGTGCGATTTGGGATTGGGCTTGAGGCCCAATCGGTTAAACAAGTATCATAACATGTGCGAGTGAAGTTAGCCCGACCCAATAGTTAACATATAACAGTTAAGAAATTCAATATACTTGTGCGATCCAGCTACTTACCCAGCCCAACAGTTCATCCGGCCCAAACTAATCAAGTAACCCTTCTAACACATACGGCCCAAATAACGAAACAATTACTTGTGCGATCTGTGTAAGCTTGTGCGATAGAAGTCTTGGGCTGTCCGGCCCAACATACAGCCTTGTGCGACCAGGCTGCACTTGTGCGACTGGGCTGCACTTGTGTGATCGGACCAGTTTGTGCGACCCGTGACCCTTGTGCGTTTGGGCCAACTTGTGCGTTTGGGCTTCTTGTACACCAAGAAGTCTTGTGCGATCGGTTTAATTTTCCGGAAATCATGCTTTCGGTTACAACTTCACAGTTTCCATCTTTTACACAATTAATCACAATTAAATCGGTTTCCATGTTTATCTTTCAATCAACATAATTTCAGTAAATCAATTGGCATGATATCGATCAAACAGGTCTTTTCATCACAAATTCGTTTGAACATTAATAATCCAAAATCAAGAACATTTATCCAAACACATAAACACATCCGATTTTAACAATCATGAAGTCAATCAATGAACATCAACTAATCCGATTTAGTTAGCATATTAACCAGTTACAATCTGACTAAATCACATATACATATGGCCGATTACAATCATACAATCACATATATCCGATTCGTGAGCAAGCCAATTACATGAACATTATCTATCGTCGATCCAATCTAACATTATCATACACAACATGTTAACAAGACTCCTTCGGTATCAAGCAATCATCATCATACAAACAATAACACACAATCAATACATAATCACTAACCGGATTTAAAGAAGGAGAAGAGAGTGATCCGAGTAGAGGATGCTCTTGCCGTCGGGTTCCAAGCAACGAGAGAGAGAGAGAGAGTTTGTGTGTGTGCTTCTTGGTTGCCAAGATTGAGAAAAACTAAAAACCCTAATTGTGTGTATGTGAGCATATACGTAGAGGAGGTGTGGGCCGAACCCCACATGGGCCACCCTATTGGTCCGCGTACAAGAATGAGGCCCAACCGGCCTTGTGCGGGTGTTGTGGGCTTGTGCGATTCAAGTGTCTAGTGTTGTGTGATCCGAGTTATTAACATACGTACATACACAAAGCACACAATAACAAAACATTTATTAAATCCAAACATATAATTTAGTTCACATATGCACATAGCGTTACACAAAGCGAGTCTAAAGTTTGAGTTGTCACATTATCCCCAACTAATTGGAAATTTCGTCCCGAAATTTGGTATGCACTCACTGAGGAAGCTAGGTAAACTGTACTGTTCACTGATTTTCCTGGGGTGTCACACCTGAAGCTCTGATACCACTTGTAGGATCGGAATCTGACCCGAACGAGTCAATCAGAGGAATTTGATCAGATACAGGTGTGGAAAACAAGTACCTGATGTAGAAACAGCTAGATCTTCACTTAATTCTCTTTACTGATTGATTTAACACTTTTTACACGCAATTCTCACATCGGCAGCACCTCGGTATGGAAATCTAGAAGTTACAAATGTGGACCTCTCATATGGTATTTATAGGTGAGGTGGACCTCTTATACGGCATGTCCGTAAAAGGGGTCCAGGTAGGTGTGAGGTGGACCTCTTATTCGGCATGTCCGTATAAGCGGTCCAAGACTCTAAAACTGTAGGTCCCTCTCGAGGATGAGGTTCAACCTTAACCTTGTTATACTAACACACTAGCAAGTGCGGAATCCAAGCTAGTGAGCAAACCGGGATGAAACAAGCACAAACACAACACACAAAGTTCACCGATTAACACCACTTGTATTAATACGAATGAAAGGTTCCAGTTACAAGCTCAATGTTTACAAATCAGTTTTGCAAACTCTCAAAGTGTGTGTGTGTGTGTTCACAGAATGCTCTCCTTCTCTCTTGTGTCAACTACTTAATGAACACACACTGCATGGGTATATATATACCCAGCAATGGTTGCCTGTCCGAAGGATCCGATAGATGATCGAAGGATCATCTATCGATGTCAAAGCCATCGAAGGATCCACAAATACCTCGAAGGATGATGTATCCTTCGAGGTCCATCAGAATCCATCGAAGCATATCTTTCGTGGTCATCGAAGGATCTACACTATCCTTCGATGAGCTATCCTTCGACAGAGATGTATGACAACCATTTTCTAACTGTTCGGCCAAATCAAACCAGGAGGACGATTGACTTGGTCAACTTACAGACTAACAAAGACATCGTTTTACATCATGACCGAAAACAGACAAAGTACAGACATAAGTGCACCAACAAACTCCCCCTTGGCTGTAGCTTTGTCTCGATTTTGGTCATCTTTGATCTTCGCGTCTTCAAGACTCTGATGTCCTTTTAAGTCTTCAATGTCGGAGAATCTTCAAAGTCTTCACGTCTTAAAAGCAGAGAGTGTATCAACAAACTACCCGTATCATGTAGGAAGTGTGTTGACAAACTCCCCGTTAACATAAGCTCCCCCTTGAGTTATGCTTGTGAATGACTTGATCTTTACAGCTTGAGATCCTTGTGGTGTTGATGATGGTCAGCAGCAACTCGATCAACTTCATCATTTGAGTGCCTTCACGTCGTGTCTTCATTCCGAAGCTTGTCATCGACCATGTTCTCCTTGCCTTTAGAATCTACACATGCAAGAAATCTAAACGCGTAATGAGAACAACTGCTTGGAATATAGTTAGTATAAACAAATGACACACGTATGACCATGTCACAATCAAACACGTCCGACAATTTGAAAGTTTAATAAATTTGTCAGTTTTAGATTTAACTTTCAAAAACTTGCAAATTTCGACCGTTTATGAAGATTTTGTCAATTCGGTTTTTGTTCAGGTTTCAGGTAGCAAAGACTCGAGCTCCAACATCGTACGATCGAAAATAAAGTGGAAATAAAATCTTTTTGGTATTTTTGAATTTTTCAAATGTAAAGACTGAAAGCAGTAAATAAATATAAACAGACATTCTTTTTGCGAGTTTCGAGGGTAAGAGAATCATATCAGTGTACGGTCACACCAAAACACTCTTATTCTTCAGTTAGTTAACATTAAGATAAGCATCCTATAACAATTATCGGTATTGTTGTCCACTTAAGCTCAACTTATCAGATGTAATCATGTTTAGGGGATACGTTAAGGTATGATTTATACTTACCGACCGGTGTTCATCCACATCACGACACATTCCCGTATCAAGGTATGCACGAGGGATCATCTTACCGGTGAGTATACCGATTATCATCTGTTTGACCGTATATGATGTGAGATTCTCACTTATTTTGATTTGAAAACAAGCCCTATGTGATAGAATCACTTATTGATGAGGAACTTGATTTTCATATGCATGAGGGCACAGGAGCAAGTCCGTGAACAGGTCAGTACTTTCGTACAGCAGAGAGACGAACTTGACTCCCGGATAAATGTGATATTTTATCACTTATTTTGTATGGACATGTGATTGTTTATCACTTATTGAGGTCGAATGCAGTATGAAATATGTACACGTATGTATGGTATCATGGAAGATCTAGACTTGCGTCCCCGTTATTTTTCGGTAAAAGATACAACCATGATACCCAGATGATAAGCAGCATAAAGACCGAATATCTCAGAACCTCGGCAATCTATCAAACGAAATTTCGGTACTAAGACCATATGCCAATGAATGGTTCCCACCTGGTCTTCAGTCAGTTTAAGATTTATATCACCCTGCACACTTTAAAATGATTGTGAGCCTACCGATACATCTTATATAGAGCTGCTTATCGTTTTTCATTTAAGATTTAAAGAGGTTTGGATAGACCACTGATGTACTATCATTTTCTCTTTTGCTCGCCAGGAAACTCATTTTTGTTTTTCTATTGTTTTTGTGTTTTTGAAATTTTTCGATGTTTTTGGATTTTCAGATTTTTGGATTTACTCCCCCTAAAATCAATAAACTAAGATAAATTTAAAACACAAGGATATTTACAAAAATGATTTTCCGATGTTGGTTTACTCTTGCTTGACCTTAATGCCGTTTACCAATAATAAAAAGAGAATCAAATCTTGATTTGTCAATGTTTTGGTAAAAAGGTCGGCACGTTGGTCATCGGTGTGGACCATGACAACATTGACGAGTTTCATAAAGAGACAATCACGTGTGAGGTGATATTTGAGATCAACGTGTCAGGCCAAAGAGTGCTGTATGAGATGATAATAATTCATAAAACAGCTTAAATATCGACAAGCATAAGAGAGATTAGAAGTTCAAAACCGTATCCTGCAACTGCTTCGTGCATTGCAAGGAATCCGAGTGCTCTCCCAAACTTGATATCCACCCGGTGTGGACTTCAAGGTCGAATCTGCAGCTACTGAGAAATCTCTTGACAGCAACAAGATCATAAACCTCTGGGTCCGGCTGGTCTTCCATATTGCACCAGCGAAGGTCTTTGACTTTCTCTTTCAGAAATGGTGTGCGGATGTTCAATCCATGCCAAGGCTTCTGCACACATTTCCTTGTATTCTTTCCTGAAGACCCGATCAAAAACCATAACAACCAACTTTTGGCACGTTCTTCATTTGGTCGAATTTTGCAACTTCATTCAACCACATTCTTTTACCAACATATCCTTCTTCTTTTCTTTTTCTTTCCTCTCTCTCCATCAATGGCAACAACATTCTCCTAGATATATCAATATTTCGGATCCTTATGTCGCCAAACTTGTGCATGGACGCTCTACTATCAATAATCCTAAGACTATCAATAGTTCCTCCTGGAACATCCTGCACACTCATTCAGAGATTAGTTGGAGAGGGGGACCCAAGCCTTTGTGGACTTGGGTCGTCCTTGATCATCAAGGAAAGTGATCTCAATCACTTGATGATTAGGAAAAAGAATTTGTGGTGCTCCCCCTGATTGAATTACCTGTTTTTGTTTCCAAGCTTGTTGTCCTTTACCAGTATTTGTATTAATTGTTTTTGCATTTACTGGTTTTACATTTGTAGATTTTGCTTGTACAGGTTTTTCTTGTTTGACCTCAGATTTTAAGGCCTTCTCAATTACCTTTTGATTCTTTTGTTTTAACTTCTTTTCCCTTTCTTTCAAGACACGTGGGTCTTGTTTCGGGGAAACAGGTCGTTTTTGGTAATTGGTTTCTTGGGGAGCACTCGTTTTTGCCTTCAACTTTTGCAGATATGGGCAGTATCTTACAATGTGCCCAATTGTGCCACATTCAAAGCACATTCTCTGCTCTACAAACCTCGGAGAAACATGTTGATGACCAGACGAAGAACCAGACAATGAACTTTGTGATCTAGATGTGCTTGGACCTAAGTCACATCCATTAGTGTGTTGGGTATAATTGTTCTGATCATTTCGTTTTAAAATTCTAACTTGTTTTACAAAATCAATGTTAGATTTATTTTGAAATGTTTCAAGTTTGTCCGTACCCTTGGATCCAACAAAGTTCACTTTCTGTTCTCTTTTCTTAGCTGGAGCTCTTTTGTTTTGCACCCTCTGAACCTTAGGTTGCTCAACCTTAGATTGTTGAATTTTAGGTTGTGTAGCCTTAGGTTGAGTAGCCTTAGACTGTTCAACTTTAGGTTGTTCAACCTTTGGTTGTTCAGTCTTAGGCTGCTGAATTTTTGGTGCTTGAACATTCTTGTTCTGAGCCTTCTTTCCCTGTACTTGGCTCTTACCCTTTCCCGAATTGACTTGTTGTTTTCGCTAAGGCTGGCAAATCGTGTCTTAACAGGTCTAACAGGTTTCTGACGGCGCGCACAACATAAGTTTCAAACATGATTACGACTCGTTTAACTACTTTCTACCTCATGTTTATAAAACAGTTTTATGTTTTATGTACAAAGATGAATAAATGATAGATCCTAACATTGTAATTTTAATTATTTTAAAAATTAAAAAAGTCAAAGGGTGTATTTTTCAGTCAAACAGGTCTAATCGTGTCTTAACAGGTACCCAATTGCCAGCCCTAGTTTTCGCTCAACTGGTAGTTTTTGGTTTCCGTATTGTTTTCTGATTTGTTCACACGGAATTGGATCACATTGGGTGACGGTTACATTGCTACCTTTGTTTCCCAAAAACTTATCAGTACGTCCTTCAAAAATTTGCTCAATTAAATCTTGATTTACATTTTTAATTGAAAAATCTTTGTCAGAGTAGATTTTGCTATCTCCTTTGAGCGTATACAACAAGTTATTCCCTTCAGGGCTAACTACAAGGGATTCCATTGCCTTTGATATTTCAGTCTTACTCGGTTTCACTGGTGGATCACACAGAATGTGATTCTCGATAGGAATATCTGTTGTAACCGAGTTAGACTGTGGTTTCACAATTTCTTCAGATTCATCGTCCGAAGAATCAGCATCCTCAATAATGGGAGGACTCTGTTCCTTAACATACGATGGATCTGACACATTCTCAGATTCTGATTGCCCCGAGGATGATGTACCAGTTGTGAACCCGAGGCCTGCTGCAAAGTCATCTGGACCGAGTCGCACAGTAGGTTCAAAACGGGGCATATCCTCGTCATTAGGCAATTTGGAATAATTGTGATTCATTGGGGGAGGGCATGATTTGTAACCAATACATTTTGTATCCCCTTTTTTCCTTTGAACATCAATGATGTGATCCAATACGTAGCGGGAATTGGAATAGCTTTCCAATTTCTGCTTAATTGTCTCACATTCACACCGAGCTGTTACTAACTCCACCATTTGCTTTTCAATTGTGTCAATAAGATTATTGTTAGCATGTTGTTTCCGCAAAACAGCCTTTTGTAATTCTGAAACATCATGTCTTAATGACGCAATTGTTTCTTTAAATTCCTTTTCATTCCTGGTTAAAAACAAGTTAGCTTCGGTTGCTTTAGAAAGATCTACAATCAATTCTTGATTGTGTTTCTGTGTGATTTCAAACTGACTTTCCTTTTCTGCATATTTTAAACACTTTTCACATTCAACAGGAACAGAAATAAAGTCAGAATTAGTATCACATACCTGAGAAGTTTGACCTTCTACGTGAGCCATAGAGGCTGTATGAAAAGAAAAAGATCCATCTTCAGAGAAAAACTTAGCAAGCTTCTCGGAAGTTCCAGCAGATTTCTGGCAGAGAATAGATCTCCTCTTGCATAATGCTTCAGCTTCAGCCAAAAGCTCCTCAACTTCCAAATCCAAAGCATCACTTGACAAATCACCAGCATCACCAGCATCACGTGATTCCCCATTCATGCTCCCACTATAACCCGAACTATCTTCATCTTCTGAAGATTCACCAGCAGACACGGGTTCAACTACTTTCTCAATCACTTTAGCATAACATGTTGTTCCACCATTTCCTCCTTCTCCGAGCTGAAGACTCCAGTTGCATATCTCATCAGCTTGAACCACTAACCCTCTGTGGGAATTAGTGTTTGTGGATCCAGATGTATTTCCTCCCACGGGAACTATTTGTCTGTCAGAATTGTTGTTCTGTTGTTGTTGAGGCTGTCTTTGATTCCTGAAAGGATTCTGATTGCCTTGCTTAGATGGCTTCTGACATTCCCGCTTGAAATGACCCTTTTCACCACAGTTGAAGAAGGTGACAGCATTCTTATCAAAACCATACTTGGTGTTGTTGTTGCTTTCTAAGTTGGTTCTCTCTGTCCTTTCCATGAACTCTTTTGCTCTTCGAATAGCACTAGCAAGAGCCCATTTGATATCCATCATCTCAAACTCTTCTTTATCAACTTGCTGATAATCTTCATTGGTTAGATTGATATTTCCAATCTGACCTGCAACCAACCCACAGTAAGCACTAACCAAGGTGCTCAACATCTCCATATGCTCCTTGGCTATCTCGACACTGACTTTTGAAAAGTTGGAAGTGTCCAATCTGACAGTGTTCGGATTAGAAGTAGCTTGAAAGCTTGAAGAACTTCCATAAAACCCTTGATGTTGCGGTTGTTGCTGCTGATGAGAAGAAGAATCTGATCTTGAATACATCTGTGTGTATGCTGAAGGATCAAACTGATTAGTTGTGGAAGGTCCGGTGTTTGAGATGAAGGCTGTTTGAAGCTTCGCGTGTTGAGAGGCTGGTTTTTCTCCACTGATACCTCCTGCAATCCCAAAGTACATCTCTGGATTTTGTGGAGTTAGTGTTATTTTTGCCTTAAGCTTTTCTTCCACATCCTTGTTCTCCAATTTCTGAATTAGCTCATAAACGGTGATTGTGTCCAAAACACTGTTTTCCTTGAGAATTTCCAGGTAACCGCTCCATTTTGCTGGTAAGCTGTCAGCAAATCTCTTCACCATTTCTTGTGGAGTGGCAGTGACTTTAAAGGTGAACATCTCGCTCAACAAGTGATGAAACCTTGTAGATAACTCTGCCAAAGTCTCATTCTCCAAACACGTGAATCCTTCAAACTCTTTCTTCAGTAATTCTTGCTTGATCTTTCTAGATTGAGCATTTCCTTCACATCTTAACGTGAGCATATCCCACAAGCTTTTAGTGGTCGTGCAGTAAACAAACTGGTGGTAAATATCTCTGTGAAGAGCTTGTGTAAGAATCATGAATGCTTTCTTTTCTAACTCATACTTCTTCTTGTCATCATTAGACATAGTGTTGTAAGTTTCCGGATTAGATCCTGCAACTTCCAACTCATTTTCAAATGGAGTAAAGAAACACATCCATAGATCTTGACCTTGGCCCTGAACATAAGTTCTCAGCCTTTCTTTCCACCATCCCCAATCATTGATGTGATTTAGCTTTGGCGGTTTTGTGCTTGTACCAGTTTCAATGTCGTTCTGCATCATTGCTTGAATGCTGCTGCTTTGATTTGTGACCAATGCCCATTGATTTGCAGTTATCATTGCAGCTTGAGGTGGGGCAATAGCTCGCATCCATGCAGCTTTGTCGAAATCTGATGTAGATTGCGTAGCTGATGATTGTGGAGTCAACGTTGTTGTAGTCCATGCAGATGGATCCCACTGACCGTTTGTTCCCATTTTATAAAAATTAATATATTAGGTGAAAATTGATATAAAATTTGAAAAATTAATTTTCACAAACTATGTTAAAATGTTGAAGAGAAACAAAACAGCCGAAGGAACAAGCTCGAAAGATCTGAAAAACAGAAACTTGTTAAACTAAACAGACCACAATCGAAGGATCAAATCTTGTTCGAAGGATCAACAGTGTTCGAAAGATCACTGTTGATTTTCGAACAATGATCTCGAAAGATTCACAGATTCGAAAGATTCACAACTTGAAAGATCCTTATCTTTCGAATATATATCCTTATCTTTCGAATAACTAGCCTTCGAATAGATTCTCTGGATCGAAGGATAAGTCTAAGACTTTGAAAGACTGTTCGAAAGATGCTTATCTATCGAACTGTCTTTGATCGAAAGATGGTCTTTCGATGTTGAAGGATATCCTTCGAGTCCTACTAACACAACTGACACTGATATGACAGGTTGGTGAAAAGGTGATGGGTTGGTAGAGTCAACTTTCGGCAAAGGGTATGGACAGACCTTACCTTTCTACCAACTCAGACTTTTCAAATAAAATATTCCAAAAATGGAAAACCTTATCCTGAAAATCCGGTCACCGGAACACACCGAAATTTGGCCGGAAATCACCAAAAATTCTTAAACACAAGTTTTAAGTTACCCAACCCGCCTTTTAACACACCCGGTTGGTTTAGAACACGTTTTTATGACAAGAAATGCAAGAAAATCACTAAAAACGGGTGCTAAACCAAGTGTCCAAACACACCAAGAACTTGAACAAACCCGGTTTTTAACAAGGAAAAGAGCCTTAGCTCTGATACCACTTGTAGGTCCCTCTCGAGGATGAGGTTCAACCTTAACCTTGTTATACTAACACACTAGCAAGTGCGGAATCCAAGCTAGTGAGCAAACCGGGATGAAACAAGCACAAACACAACACACAAAGTTCACCGATTAACACCACTTGTATTAATACGAATGAAAGGTTCCGGTTACAAGCTCAATGTTTACAAATCAGTTTTGCAAACTCTCAAAGTGTGTGTGTGTGTGTGTTCACAGAATGCTCTCCTTCTCTCTTGTGTCAACTACTTAATGAACACACACTGCATGGGTATATATATACCCAGCAATGGTTGCCTGTCCGAAGGATCCGATAGATGATCGAAGGATCATCTATCAATGTCAAAGCCATCGAAGGATCCACAAATACCTCGAAGGATGATGTATCCTTCGAGGTCCATCAGAATCCATCGAAGCATATCTTTCGTGGTCATCGAAGGATCTACACTATCCTTCGATGAGCTATCCTTCGACAGAGATGTATGACAACCATTTTCTAACTGTTCGGCCAAATCAAACCAGGAGGACGATTGACTTGGTCAACTTACAGACTAACAAAGACATCGTTTTACATCATGACCGAAAACAGACAAAGTACAGACATAAGTGCACCAACAAAAACGCCTAAACTCTCCAGTTTTCTCGTAAAATACGCCCTAATCTATACAATACAATGAAAAACTCGATCTAAGACGAAATCAACAGATGTAGTGCACCAACAGGATCATCGAAGCGCAACATGTTGAATGTCAAGACTATACTATGCCTCCACAGAAGCCCGCAGACTCATGGCGATTCAACTACGATACTTTATGGGATTCATTCGAGTTGGAAGAAGAGCCAGAGTTCTTTGATGATTTGGATATTTTACGAGAATATGAAGCATATCAGGGAAGATTTCCAGAAAGGTCTTCTAGACGTCAACAACAAGCTTCCAATGATAATGAAGCTGGTCCAAGTCATACTGGAGAAAATAATGAAGTTCAGCAAACTCCGACTACTTCGGAACGCGAACATGCTCCTGAAAATCAGACGGTGGTCAATGATAATTCAGAATCTGATGATATTCCTACTTTTGATCGTGGTGATTCAGAGTCTGAGGGGGAGCAAATCCAATCTTCAGATCAGACAATTCTTGACAATGAACAAGTTGCGGATCAGAACGTTACTAATTTAGAAGGCGAGGTGGATGTTCCTGGCGAAATTATGCCGAGGACTCTTTCATACCATCCAAAAGAGTTGATAATAGGAGAGCTGCAGTCAGGCGTTCGCACCAGAAGCCAGATTGATCATGGCCTTACTTGCTTTTATACTAAAGTTGCTCCTTTACAAACTGAATTTTCACTCAGTTGTTTCATTTTACAGATTTAGCCGCGAACCTACAAAGAAGCACTGACTGAAGATTCATGGGTTAACGCAATGCAGGAGGAGCTGAGTCAGTTTGAAAAGATTGGTGTATGGAAGCTTGTAGACCTGCCTGATGGACACAGGAAAATAAACACGAAATGGGTGTTTATGTGTAAAAGAGACGACTGAGGGGTTATTGTTCGTAACAAATCTCGACTCGTGGTCCAGGGTTTCAGTCAACAAGAGGGGATAGACTTCACAGAGGTTTACGCTCCGGTTGCTCGTCTTGAAGCTATCAGAATTTTCCTAGCGTTTGCTTCATGGAAAGGATTTAAAGTATATCAGCTAGATGAAAGTGTGCATTCCTATACGGCAAGGTGAAAGAGGAGGTTTATGTCGGACAGCCACCGGGCTTCACCGACCCAATTCACAAAGATAAGGTCTACCTCCTGGACAAAGCATTGTACGGCTTGCATCAGGCCCCGAGAGCCTGGTACGAGACGCTCTCTCAACATTTGCTTGCCAACAGCTTTATCCGAGGCAAGGTGGACGCTACTCTTTTCACAAAGGAAGTCGATAATCATCTTCTGATAGTCCAGATTTATGTTGATGACATTATTTTCGGGTCGACAAACAAAGAACTCTGCAAAGATTTTGAGAAAGTGATGAAGCAGAAATTCGAGATGTCTTCAATGGGTGAGATGAAGTTCTTCTTAGGACTCCAGGTCGACCAAACGCCTGAGGGAACCTTCATACATTAGACAAAGTATGTTCACGACGTTCTAGAGAAATTTGGGATGTCCGGGACTACTCCAATGTCCACCCCGTTAGCAACGAATCATGGTATCAACCCTGATCTCACTGGAGAGAAGGTCGATGAAACGTTATACCGCTCCATGATCGGCTCGCTAATGTATTTGACAGCATCAAGGCCTTATATAATGTACCCAACCTGCCCCGCGACTCGATATCAGTCGAGTCCCAGAGTTTCACATATGTCCATCGTCAAGAGGATCCTACACTACCTGAGAGGAACTCCAAGTTTGGGGTTGTGGTATCTAAAGGATGGTGACTTTAGTCTCGAAGGGTACTCTAATTCTGACTTTTGTTGCTGCAAAGTCAATGCTAAATCAACAACTGCAGGATGCCAATTTTTCGGACCCCAACTGGTCACATGGCAATGTAAGAAACAAACCTCAGTTGCTTTATCAACATGTGAAGCAGAGTACGTATCTGCTAGCAGCTGCTGCTCTCAGATCCTGTGGATTCAGCAACAGATGCGCGATTACGGTTTGCAATTTCTTACTTCACCAATTTTTGTTGACAATGAGGCAGCCATTAACATAATGAAAAATCCAGTTCATCACGCTAAAACCAAACATATTGAAATTCGTCATCACTTCATCCGAGACTGTTTCGAGAAGAAGTTGATACGAATTGACAAAATCCACACCGACGAACAAAAGGCAGACTTGCATACCAAAGCTTTTGATAGATCACGTTTTCAATATCTTTTAAAATTAAATGGTATGAAGTTGTTGTCGGATTCGGAGGAGTTACTTGGCGTTGACGAAAATACCACTGCAGATGATGTTGAGAAGCAGACTGCACTGGTTTGTCGTATTTTTAGTTGTTTTGGTATTTAGGGGGAGATAGATAAATTTTCAGAAAATACAAAAACAATAAAAAATGCAAAAAATCCAAAAACAATAGGAAAACCCAAAAAGAGTTTGTATAAAAAGGGGAAATGATAGTACATCAGCTAGACAGTTACGGTATGCTAAAGATATGTAATGTTTAAAAGGTGTTAAGTAGTCTCGCTGATGATATGCCGGTAGGTTTTTATAAATTTAGTAGATTTGTTCGGGATATAAACCTAAAATCATTTCTTGCTTATTACGTGGGAACATCTCTTGGATATATAGGTAACCCCTTAAATCTTGTTTGAAATATTTTATATTTCTTACATATTAGGTCTATGTGCGTATTGATATCTGGGGTATTATACCAGGACTTCTGATTTTGCGGAAGCAATAGCCTAGTCCTCGTATAATACTCGGCACTGCTTTAATCATTAAAGCCTCCCCTCAGCATAAAAAATGATGAAACATTGAAAAATGCTAATCATGTGCTGTTGAAGAAAAGATCCCCAAACGGGACAAACCGAAAGTCGAGCCATCATCTCTCTGTCTGAACGGAAGTTCTAACCCGAGCTCTCATGGCCTCGCGCTACCCGTTACAGATATCATTATTGTACGTTCATCTGTAAGATTGAATATAGAAGTCTGGATACGAGAGTATATTCTGAGGTGGGACACGCGTATAAGTTAAGCTATTAAAACACTAATTCGTATCCATAATAAGTTGAAATTTGTATGAAAATTTAAAAAGATCATTATATCGGCAATCTAAGTGAATTGTTTAACACTTAGTTTGTAATCAAACTCAACAGTACTTGTAACTTGTCGATAGCTGATATGATCCCCTAACACGCTCACAAAAAATACGGTTGTAAATAGTTTACTTTCATTGCATTTCATTTCTTTTTAGCATTCAAAATCCCAAAAAGATTTCTTAGTTTTCTAGTTTAAAACTTTCTTAAAATCCAAAAAGATTTTACATTTCTGCTTTAGTTTCTCGACAAACCAAGGTAGAAAACTGATCTTCAGACTCGCAGTCATGAAGTAGAGTAGGAATTTTCTGAACTGGACGACAGGGTTGGGAACTAGTCTTGAAAAGGGTTTGAAATTCAAATTCAAATCAAGTTCATTAAGTTGACACTTGTAAATTTTTACGAAAAATGAGTTTGAAAAGATTGAACCAAATTGTCAGTTGTTTCGTTTCGTGTCAGCCAAGGTCATTAACTTAGACTTGGTAGACAAATTAAGTGCCTAGGGTCATTAACTTGGATCTAGATACTTAAGTGGATTTCTAACACTGACCAAATCTGATAAAACGGCAAAAGGTCAAAAGGTCAAAACATCAAAAGTCAAAGAGAGGTGTTTGGATTGGATGGCAATCCGATCGGATGGCCATCTGACACTTGGTCACTCCTATAAATAGAAGTCAATGTTATTAAGTCAAACCTTTACTCGTTTGATTGACCGTCCGACACTCTCTCAAACACTCACTGTTCTTGATCATGTTCTTCACTCTTGCTTTCCACACTTCATAGGATTATTGGTTTGTACAATCTTCACTATGGGAAAGGTAAGATTTCAATCTTTTAACTGTTATTTTGATGGTTTTATGTATATCGGCGACTGTCGGACCTTAAATCTTAGATCTAGGCAATTTTGGTAATGACTAATAGATTTAGAACATAGGGTTTTGTTCACGGGCCTTAGATCTATAGATTCACTGGTTCAATTTGTGCAAAAACATGTTAAATATGTTGAATTGATGTATAGAGGTGTTCGGCTTTCGGACCTTTATTTGTCAAATTAAACCCAATTTAGGCCGAGTTAGAGAAAAATGAACACAAGGTTTTGATCATCGGCGAAATCTCTACGTAGATCTGTGTTCAATTTTGTGATTTACTTAGAAAATTTTTTGATGTTCATAGGATGTTCCAAGTGTTCTTTAGTGTTCATTGATCGAGTGGCAACTCGATCGGATGGCAATCCGATCGTATGGCCATCCGATCCAAAGCACTTCATGTTTGAATTTTTTTTTTGTATTTGTCTTGGAATCTGTACCTTACATGTTAATCAGATATTTTGGAAAGAATGGCATCTTGATCGGATGGCAATCCGATCGGATGGCCATGGATTACCATCCGATCCAAAGCACACATTCATTGATGTAATGTTTTCATAAGCTTATCTATCTTGTCAATGATCGAGTGGCAATCCGATCGGATGGCCATCCGATCCACATCACATGATGACAAAACTGTTCTACAATTGTTCAAACTTGTCAAGGATCGAGTGATAATCCGATCGGATGGCCATCCGATCCATATCATTCACTCAATACAGTTGACTTGTCAATGGGGCTTATCTGTTTAGCACATGGATCGTGTGACAATCTGATCGGATGGCCATTCGATCCATATGCACTTGATTTGTTTGAATATTACATCAGATGGTTCATCTGATCGGATAACCATCCGATCCTCAGTACTACATAGAGTGTATCCTCCAAAGTTAGAAAAATTTTTGAAATTTCAAAATGTCACATTTTACTTCTTGTCTTGAACTTTGTGCAAACACTAACGTTGTTTATTCTTACAGGAAAGAGCAACATATTAGAATGAATCTCATAACATTTGTTGTATTTTGGACGCACACTATACAGACACTACACCGTTTAAAGATATGGCAGAAGTCTTAAGAGAGAGTAGAATTGCCAAGGCCTTAACCGATAGAACAATAGTGTATGAATCACATGTAAGAAGGTTTTGGAGGTCGGCGAGGTATGTTGAGGATGAAAAGATGATTTGTTCAGCTGTTAGAAAGAAGGATGAAAATGGTCAAGATATGGATGTTGAGATTAAGTTTGATGTTGGAGATCTAAGACGTGTTTTGGAGTTAGGAGACAGTGATAATCATCGTACCATTATTCCTGAGAAATTATGCAAAGGTTTATGGTACAGAATGGGCTTTACAGGGCATGTGAACGGGAAGTATCTTAAGTCTTTGTTTAGTCCTCCATATAAGTTCCTAATTCACTGTGTAGTGCATGCTTTGTCACATCGAAAGGGAGCTTATGATGAGACATCGGACTATATCATGAATATCATTACATGCTTAGTACTTAATGGGCCATACAATGCCTCTCATATGCTATTTGATCGTCTGGTTGATAACATTAGGGGTGAAAAGTATATAATGTACCCCAGATTTATACAAATGATGATAGATGATCAACTCAATGATCTTCCAAAGGATCCTGGTGATGTATTAGGTCTACGTCATATGACGACTGAGACTTTGGGAAGGTTAACTTCGTTTAAAGGTTTAAAGAAAGATGAATCTGAACCAAGGGCAAAGAGAATGATATGTAAGATTCTGAACAGAAACTACATTGCACCAGAAAATGATGCTTGGAGACATGAAAACAGCAACTCTGAAGATGAAACTGAGAGTTTAAGAGAGATGCATGAGAAAAAGCTTCGATACTGGTTTGTGAAGGACGGGAAGAGAAAGAGAACACCAAAGACATCCCCAGCCGTATCTGCTCCTAAAGTGTCAACACCAAAGATAGTTGTTAAGGGTATAGTTGAAAGGGGGAGTCATAAGAGAAGTTAGATCTTTAAATGTTATTTTATTCTAATGAACATTCAATACTTGTTTTGAAGGGCCTTCAAAGTAATCACCTCCAAGATTGGTAGATGAACCAGTGGTGAATCCAGCTGATATATCTCAAGAAGGTATTGATTTGACGAAGGTGACATTTGAACAATACATAAAGCATACTGAAGCTACAGTTGCAAAAGATCAAAGTGCAAGTGTTCCAGCTGAAGGTGTTAAAGAAAAAGAGCCTGATGGTGTTGCACATACTAATTCAGATGATGCTGATGATGAATCAACAGAAACAGAATCAGAGATTGAAAGAATAGGTGTTGGGAAGGTTTCTTTGAAGAAGAAACCTCAGAAAAAGAAGAAGAAAGGATCTGATGATGAAGATTCTACTTACATGCCAACAGCTGAAGAGAAGAAGAAGTTAAGGATAAAGTGCAAAGCTGTTCAAACAGGCGTCATTCCGAGGAATGTAAGGGCAAAGAAAGGAGGTGCTTCTATGCCTGAAGTTCAAAGTGGGAAAAGTGAGAAGCACATTGAAACTTCAAAGGGTCCTCAAGCAGTGAAAGATCAACATGTTGAAGTTCGTAAAGTGCCAGAGATTCAAAGTGTTGAAAAGCCTGAAGTTGAGAAGATAGCAGGTGATGATGAGGAAGTTGAGATCACTGGAGTAAGGATTTCTACTCCACCACCACCACCACCAGAAAATCCTGATGCTGCAGTGTCTTCACAGCCAAAGAATACTGTTCTTCTAGGTCTATTTGAAGGTTTTCCAAATGTTCGAGGTGAATTTAAAGATGATATTCTTTCTGGTGATGAGTTTGATATGTTTCATGATGCATCTGTCAAAGCTCTGGAAAAGAAAGTTAGTATTCTTGAGAAAGAAAAAGCCAAGGCAGAGGCTGATCGTGATGAGTTAAAGAAGCAACTTGAAGAGTTGACGAAAGTGAATGAAGAGATAAAGTCTGTCATGATCAAACATGCGAAGAAGATAAAGAAAATGGAAGGAGACGTTGATGACAATGCAAAGCTATTTGAGTTACTATCAACATAGATTTCTAATCTGCATGTGAAGAACAAGAAATCAAATGATATAAATCAGACGCTAAATCAATTGTTAAGTGAACTTCATGAAACGTCTACAAATGAATTTAAAGCGATGAAGCTTGAGATGGAAGCACTGAGGGCTGATAAAGCAATAAAGGATGAGCAACTTAATATGTTATACAATGTGATGGAACAGCATCTGGGTATCAACGTTCAATCTATCTACAACAATTTGGAGATTCAAAGAGCTGAAAAGCGAAGGGCTCAGAGAGAGAGAGACTTAGCTGAAGAAGCAACAAAGAAGAAGAAAGAATTGATTATCAAAACTCAAGAAGCTGGTAGTTCTTCGAGTCAAGCTGATGTTGAAATGATAGATGTTGAGGTTAATCAAGCTCAAGGGTTTGTACTTGTTGGTGATTCTACTCCTCTATCTTACAAATTTGATGATATCATTCGTCTTGTAAAAGTAGAACAACGAAAAAGAAAGGCGAAAGAACCTGAAATGTTTTTACTAAGATGGAAAGAAGAGGAGAAAGTAGTAGAAGAGGAAGAGGAAGTAGATGAAGAGTGAGAAGATATGCTTGATGCAGTTGATAATTATGATCCTTCATGGGATGATTTCATAAACAAAGAAGATGATGATGATGATCAAGGATCGACAGGGTTATTGATTGTGAATCCCTCTGTTCAACAGAAGATAGATGATTTTATGAATGATGAGATCAACGAACAAGAGGAGGATCAACAACAGGAGTCTTCTTCTTCAGGAAAGAAACATGCTGACCAGGTATTCCTCATACAAAAAAACTGTTATTTACTTAAATGCTCCAGTTGAGGGGGAGATAGAGGTGCCTAGGTCTAGGGCAGAAATGTTAGAAGAATTGGGCTTAGATGACGGAAAGTTCAAGTTTGATAGTGAAGATGAGATTCCTTCGTCACCTGAAAAAGGAATATGAGTTCAAATATGCTCATGAGTCTGATAAGTACAATGATGTAATAGTTGAAGAAGGATCGGATTCATCTAATGAAGAAACAATATTTCATTATTCTGGTGTTGATGAAACATTTCCATCACTTGCTGAAATTTTTAAACAACAAAATGAAGATGAAGTTAGAAGAAAAATTGTGGAGAAAATCACTACTGAAGGTATTCCAAGAACTATCCCTCGAGAAAATTTAGTTGAAGAAAGAAAGAAATGGTTCAAGGTGATGCCAAAAGAGAGAAAGTTCATAAGACCTCTTCAATACTTCACGCACGATGCTGATATATCGTGGGGAGATATCTTATCATGGGGTTACTTGGAAGATCTATAAGTGTATGCAATCTAAAGGATCGTTTGCTGACCCGAACGAGTCGTTCAGAGGAGTTTTTATCAATTTCAGGTGCGGAAAACAAGAAACTGACGTAGAAACAGCTAGCAATTCACTTAAATCACTGATTTGATTGATATTACAGCTTGTACAATCAAATGGAAAACCGGCAGCACCTCGGTATCCGTAAACAAGAACGATTACATATGATTTCGCTCATAAGCTATTTATAGCAACATGATTCTGCTCGAGAGTACCCACATACAGTTGGAGCGGAATAGCTAAGTAGTGATTCCGCTCGAAAGTGTCCACATGACATTTCGGGCGGAATTAGCATTAGGAGCGAAATCAGCTTCTAAACAACCTAAACTTTAACATTTTCTCGTTCTACGCGCCCTGATCTATACGACCTATTCTAAGACTCGATACAAGACGAAGTCAACAGATGTATGCACCAACAGACTCCCCCTCAGATGTTGACGAGTCTGACTGTGTCGAGTCTTCCCATCTTTAGTCTTGATCAGCCTTTGGGCTTCACTTTCTCTAGCAGCAACAACAGACTCCCCCTAACAATGTGCTGGCATTCCTTCTAGTTCTTCAGCGTCATTTGTTTCAGGATCGTTGTCTGGCTTTCACAGGTACATGATCGTTGCCTGCCTTTCTTCAATCAGAGTCCTCAAGTATCGTAACCTAGCTCTCTAACACATAAGCTTCTCAGGATCGATCAACCTGGCTCAGCTATCTTCCTGCACGATCTCTACCTCAAAGTAAATTTTACACATTTACACAATTCAAGTATTGAAGCGTGCACTAATTCAGACTCTCTCTCAATACACACATGATGAACCACTTGTAAAATTATGATTTAAACATTTTGGATTCCAACACAGACTCCCCCTCATCACATGGTCATCATGTTTAGCACTCGGAATTTTGAATTCAGCTCTCCAACATCAGTTGTCGAAAATCTTTTTGACTTTTTCAAAATTTATGCTAAAACACACTAAAATCTTTTTGGAATTTTGTGAAATAACCAACATGAAATGCAGTAAAAAAATATTTACACACAATATTTTTGTGAGTTTGTGTAAGAGGATCATATCAGTTTTTGAGACAAGTCACCAACACCATTAAGCTTCAATTCATTTTAAGTTCTAAACAATTCACCTAGATTGTCAGTATATTGGTCCACTTAAATTTTCATACAAAGTTCAATTGTTCCGAGATACGATATTAATGTTTTAAGAACTTAAACTTCGTGTGTCCCACTACTTGAATATACTCCCGTATCCAGATCCCACTATTCAGTCTTACAGGTGAGTATACCACAGATGATATCTGTAAAGGGGTTATATTGCGAGGGTCGTGAGAGCTCAGGTCGATACTTCCGTATACGCAAAGAGATGACGGCTTCGACTTTTGGTGTGTCCCCTTTAGAGGATCTTTTGTTACAACAGCAATGACTATCAATTTTATTGTTTCATCAATTTGCTGAGGGCGAGCTTATATTTCAAAGCATTGCGGAAAGTATTATTCGGGGACTAGGTCAGAACTTCCATTCAGCAGAAGTCCCGAATAATACCCCAGATATCATTGAGTATAAAGACCTAGTATCTCAGAAAGAAGGACCTTTCAAACAAGATTTCGGGGGTTACCCATATATCCAAGTTTTGTTCCCCACGAACTAAGCAAGTTTGAATTTTAGGTTTATATCTCGTCACAATCTACTAAATGTGCAAAAACCTACTGACACACCCACAGTGAGATTGTTTATCACATTTTAACTTTCCATTTCTTTAGCATGTTGTGACAGTCTACTGATGTACTATCATTTCCTCTTTTCACAACAAAAACTCATTTTACTTTTTATAATGTTTTTGGCTTTTTCAAATTTTCTAATGTTTTTGGATTTTCTGAAATTTTCTACTCCCCCTAAAATGCAAATACATTTAAAAGAAATTTGAAAACTATCTAAGCTCTTGACCCAATTACAGAGAAAACTCAAAACAAACTGTACAGAAATAGTGACAAATCGCCATTCACTTAGCGTAAACAATCAGAACTCCCCCTTTCAACAAAGTATTTTCTCATTTAGATTTCAAAACACTTAAGTTTGTTTTAATCAAAATGATTTTTCCGGAAAATGAGTTTGTTTATACCACTTGTAGGTTTGATAGAAAACCACTTGTAGGGATTGGTTCATCATCTTGTCCATTCAATCATTCATATCAGGATTACATCAAGTTCAAACTAATGACCTTGACGAATCACTTGTAAGATCCAACTTCTTACCACTTGTAAGTATATTCAAAACATTTAACCACATGTAGGAATAAACATCTACACAAAGACATGTTACCAATCAATATGCCGATTCCTGCTTCACGCTTACCTACCTGGAAGCTCCGGCAAGTCCACAATCTGTAAAATTTAACAAATTTTAAGATTCATTTACACAATCAATTTTTAAGAAAGATGCCGATTCCTGATCCACGATTACAAACTTGGGATCTCCGGCAAGTCAGGTGTTTACTCAAAGAAAATGTCCACCCAAGCCTGACCAGCCTTGGGTGATTTCAATTCAGATTTAGTTGGGGTGTAAGTTTCTTTCTTTGTAGCGTAAAAATGTTTAACCCCTTTAACCTTCCTATCGATCATCTTTCCAAAAATTGTCTTAACATTTCCATTAAAAGCCTTCTCAACATCAAATTCATCCTTTTCAGAATAAAATTGATTCGAGATCTCAACTTTCCCAATTTTTCGTTTAAAATTTTCAGTCCTCAATGGTGGAAAGTTCTGATCATCCATTGAAGGAACTGAATTTTCACTCTTTTTAACAACATGTGACTCCTCTGATTTTGTGGAATCAGATTTATTGCCAGATTTTACTTCAGATTTCTTAACAACCAATTTTTGGTTGTCAAGTTTCACACTTCGCCTGTAAAATCTTTTTGAACATTCACCAACTTCATATGTAGAGTTTTTAAACACTTTAAACTTCTCAGTTGGTGGTTCGATTTTATCAACAACAACTTCTTTCAATTTTCCAGAAACTCCTTGTTTTGTGTTGGTTGCTTTAGGACAGTTCCATGCAATGTGACCAACTTCATTGCATCTAAAACAGGTTCTGGTTTCTTTTCTCTGAACTTCATTCTTCTTTTTCTTAGCAAGAAATTCTTGATTTGAATGTCTCCAGAATGAGCTCTTCTTCTCCCCTTCAGCAGACGGACCTAAAACAAATTTTGTATTTGTTTTAGAAAATTTTTCATTTTTATAGTTTTCAGGTGGAATAAAACCTAATCCTTTCTTTTTGTTGTTACCATTATGGTTTGATTTCTTTTGGAAACCCGAACCAGAATTATAACCCTTTTTCTTGTTTAACCGATGTTGTACTCTTGAGGTGTAAGGTCTTGGTTTTCTTGTAAGATTTTCATCTTTTATTTCAGAAATATTAATTTCTGTTAGTTTGAAAACCTTTTTGATCATTTCTAGTTTAATACCTCTTATTGGAAACTCTTTATCAAAATATAATTTGTCAGAATCATTCAAAGTATACACAACTTCAAATGTCTCATCATTTATCACGGCCCCCGACCCGGTTTGACCCGTTTCAGGAGCCGCGGGACAGAAAATCCCGTGGTATTAAATTTTAGGCGACAGCGGAAGTCTTTTTAAAACAGGATCTTTCAATATTAGAACTGCCCGTTTATATAATCTAGGGATAAAACCCTGGTAATTTACAATAAGATGATTTCACTGGGAAATCTTTATTTTACAAAACATGTTTCTTTATTTATTTACATTGAGCCACTTTTCTAAGCTTGAAGTACTTCACGGCACTTTTCTTGGATCACAACAGATCACCTGAAACATGTTTGAAAAAGGTTTTGTCAGCGGGAAATACTGAGTGAGTTCATTCAGGTTTTATAAAATGACACTTAGTTATAAAATTACAGCATAAGAGCGATTACAATGGTTTATATCTTATTTTTATCCGGCACCGTGTCACAATGGTGACATGTCATAATGGTGACTATGGTCATACCACTATTAGGTCAATGAACCCAAATAGTGATGATTATCCCTAGTAGGTCAATGAACCTAACTGGGAAAAATTAGTAATGTGCATAATACCCCACTAACCAGTGATTCAAGATATCCACGACTTAGTCCCTGTAATTATAACTTTTGAAAATAATTTGGAGTATTGTAAAACAGTTGATAAAAAGAGAATGACTCACAAACTGTGATAAAAGATAATGGACTCACATTGCAGATTTAACGAGCAGTGTATAAGCCTACTGATTTAGCCTTGTTTAACCTAATTTAAATAACAATGCACACACAAACGGGTTAGTAACCAATACAGCAGTTACGACAATTCACGAGATTAAACCCTCACAACGATTAATAAGGTGCAATACTTAACAATTCAACGGATTCACAAAGAATGACAGAGTATAGTCCGAGTTCGAACAGCACTCAAACATTCAAGTCGAAATCACGATGAATAACAAAGTATAAACTCAATTTGAGCAGCATGATGTAGGGTAAAATACGCATATTCGTCCCGTGTAAATTGTATAATATTTGTATAGTTTTTATTTATTATTGTTAGTATTAGTATTATATTATATTCTTTTGTGTTTTGCCAGGTCCTGGTGCAAATGGAGCAAAAACGAGTAATATGGAAATGACCAGCCAGTTGGGCAGAGTAGAATGCCAGAGACCGAATTAAAATTGCCGCTATTTTTCTCGAGTGGGCCAGACCCGCTATCTCTATTTTATAATTTGAGAAAGGGAAATTAACTCTATATATTATTATTGTCTGCTTATTATTAGTAGTGTGAACATCGAAAAAGAAAAAAAAAAAAGGAGGAAGGCAATTGTTTTCGAAAGAATAAAATCCCAAAGGCCTAATTAATTGTTGAAGCAATTGGCTGCCATACAATACAACATCAGTTGGACGGCCGCATATAGATATTACAAACAGAAGACATATTGGGCCATCATATTAGTTGGAGTCACATGGAGAAGCATAGGAGCCCATGAACGTGAATTTTGGGGGACTTTTATAGTTTGTAATATATATCAATTGGAGGGCCGCACATCGATTGGAGGAGATACGCAACATTAGGCGGCAGACTTTGATTCTTGGTGGACACGAATTGGAATTGCATATATAAATAAATCTTGGGGGAGCCGACCTTGGAGAAACAACATCAGACGGCAGAGTCAGAGACGAAGAGGCACGATCAGACGAGAAGGGACGAATTCTTGAAGCATCTTTGGCAAGGTTTTGAGCCACGGAATCGTTGGGTTGAAGCAAGAAGCTTGGAGAGCAAGGAATAACCGGGTTTTGTCATTCGGATTCTTTTATTTTCTAGTCTTTTTGTTTTTAATTCAATGAATTCATTATTTGAACCTTGTTTGATTGTTTTTGAGACTTTGTTCGTTATGATTATTGGCTAGTTTTCATAAACTACCTAGGTGATGACAATAGTTAAATAAAGTTTGGTTCTTTATTCGATTTTTGGCGTGGTTGTGGATTTTTCTTGTAATGTAAAAGCTTCGGGAATTTAACTTGGTGCATATGCGTGCTTGTGATTGTTTGATTATTGTTTATTGCTTCGTTCGATTCTTGGTGACGGTCTTTATCACATAATAGAGTCGGACTAGGGTTTTAGGTTTTGGTGAGTGTCTATATCACATAATAAATCTCTAATCCTTTAGGGTGAAATCACGTGAAGTAACCTTAGAAACAATATTCGGTAATTTAATAAAATCAAGTGTGCTGCTAAACTCGTCGCTGTGAGGCTCGAGGGTATTAATAGGTCTCGGTTTGGTTATAAGTCCTTAACATTCCATTATCTATTAAACCAAGATTAAAACTCGTAGTTGCTTTAGACGTTCGTGCGGCAAAGTAGAGCGTCTTACATAGGCACTTTCAAGAAACTAGAGGACTGAAAGGAAAATCTAGAAAACCGGTAATCGTAACATCCTAGGTAGTGCCACAAGAATCGCCTTGAGAGTGTTTGAGGGGCTTAGTTGTGTCTTAATAGGTTTAGTATCCAAAGATCCCGGTTCCACACCACAAAATTATCGAATAGAAATCCATTCTGAGTTTAGCTTGTGTCTAGCCTAGGTAGTCTTCATCGCCTTTGGTCAAAGTCTTCGTCCACATTCGTGTTTAGTCTTTTCTTTGATTTTTCTAGTTTAATATTTTATTATATTTTTAGGATATTTAGAAAACCCCCCTAATTAATAAACAATTTAGTTATGTCGTGTCAGTCTAAGTCTAGATAGAGTCATTAGCGTAATTTAGTAGAGTCTCTTGGGTTCGATACTCGGACTTCCTTAGGCTATATTGCATCGATCGGTACACTTGACGGTTGTGTGGTTTAGGTTTTAGAGAGTCTTAGTTTTATAAATTTAAAACTTAGAGAGTCTAGAATTAGGGTAATTTTAGTTGTTTTTAATTAACCCATTTTCAGCACATCAAGTTTTTGGCGCCGTTGCTGGGGACTCTTTGGCAATTGCGTTGATTACTTTGTTTGGACTTAATTGACACATACGTGCTACTTGCTTTTGTATATTGAGTCGTAGGAGTCTAATTGTCTGTGTCTTTTATTTTTCTTGAGTCTTGTAAATATGTGTGAAATTTGTGGAGGACCTCATTTTACTGTTAAGTGCCCACAATATGAGGGGTCCTCTGCACGATGTGACGCCAACCCTTTTATGTGTCAAAATTGTGGTATACCTCACATATCTATATTTTGTCCATATTCCCCGAGGTACTCCACACGTTACACTAACCCTGTTGTGCAACTGCAGCCATATTTTTCACAGGGGAATTATTTGCAAGGTTATGATAATCGGCCATATTACAATGATCTGTATCAGCAGCCGCAACATAACCTGGTTCAGACGAGCGATAGAGGTTTTGAGGGTAGTATGAGTAGGATAGAAGAGCTGTTCGCTCAGACAATGACACAAATGGCGCAGTTCATAGCGCAAAATCAAGCTACCCTGGAAAGCATGGCTGAATATACGAAGAGAAATAAAAAGAGAGTAGAGGAGTTAGTTCGAGAGCGGGGTGAGCTAGAGGAAGTAGAAGAAGAGTCAGACGAGGAGATCATTCCAGTCATGGAGACGATAATGGACGACGAAGTCCCACCTCCGGTCCAGAAGGGTATTATATATGACTTCGGGAGTGTCTCTGATGATGAAATAGACGAAGAAGAATGGGTGGCGTATCAAAGGTCGTTAGTGAAGACAGAAATTATTGAGGAAGAAGTGGAATTGGGGGGTTCCACTAGTTGGATGTTTGATGAAGTGGAAAAAGAAAAAGTGATGGAGGAGGAAGTGGATTTAGGAGACTCCCTTGGGTTAATGTTTGGTGCAGAGGAAGAAATTGAAGAGATAGAAATTAAGTCGTCTGGGGAGGATGAGTTTTTAGAGTTAGAATTAGAGGGTTTACCGGTCTATGAAGAGGTAGGAGTGTTGGATCCTGATGGGGACATAGCATACTTTGATGCCCTACTTGAAGGTGAACTGACAGAGGTGATCGAACCTGCCCCAGACGAAGAGACTAAATGTGGGGATCATCCTGCGAGAGTGGTGGAAGAAGAAGAACACCACAACTGGCCTATGGTATTAGTGATAAATGAAACTAAAAAATCAACAAAACCACGGGAGAGGGCAAAGAAACGAAAAAGAAAAGATCAAAAACGGAAGAGGACCGAAGGATTATACAAGAAGAAGAAGGAAAAGCCTTTGAATTTCAAACATGATCAGTCTTCTCACTACATGCCACGCATTCGGTTTCTTCCAGGTAAGTTTAAATTTTGGTGGTCTGACCCGTTTCAAATTTTTAAAATATTTTATAATTCCACCACTAAATTGTTAACTATTTTTGAGGACCGGATGGAATTAAACGGGTTGGATAGGGTCCAGATCAAAGAGAAGCCTCCTGATTAAATTCAAGTTTGGGGAGGTTTTGTAGAGTTTGCAAATTTATTTATTCGGTGGATTTTCGGTAGTTTGTAGAGTTTGTATATTGAGTCTTTTATTTTGTATCATGAGTCTAATTTAGTAGTTTTGAGTCAGTCGTTTGTGTCAAGTCGCTATTGCTTTGGTTTTTGCTTGTTTTTGTCTATGCAGGTTTAAATCGTACCACCCGTACTCAATCTCCATTCGGGTGATTTTGGAGCTGCTTATCAGATTTCAAGCATTTATCGAGTATACCAGTTGAGTCAAAAGCCGATCGCGAACGAAATGCTATACGATCGAGCTGGATTGGACGAGAGATTTGGAGCTTATGCGTCATATTACCAGCTAAGTCCTTTCCAATTTTGCCCTAATCTTTTTTTATTTCTTATTTATTTTTAGTTTTTGAGTCGGTTTCCATCCTACATTGAGGGCAATGTAAAGTTTAAGTGTGGGGATGGGAACTAGTGTTCAGTGTGTCTAGTTAATAGTGTCTTGAGTCAAAAAATGAAAAAAAATACAAAAAAAATTAAAAAATTGAAAAAATCCAAAAAAATTAAAAAAATAGAAAATGTCTTTTGAAATAAGAAGTTTGCAAAAATAAAAACGGAAAATGATAGAAAAGTCGAGGTTTTTGTTCGGGGTCAAATAATGATAATATGAGATGAAATAATTGAGCTTGTGTCTAGTTTGGGATATGCGGGTAGGCTCGGTTCGGTTTTGAGTTCCTTTGATCTTAATATACCTAATGTCGGTCTACTAGTGGGTTTTCATCTAGGGAAAGTGGGGAAATTGAAACCGCCAAAAATAACATAAGGGGCACCGTTATAAGTTAAAACCGTTAGAGTTTGTGATCATGAAAAAAAATAAAATAAAATAAAAAGTGAGCTAGAAACTAAATGAAAGTAGCCATTTCTATGTAGTCTGGGTTGGGGATAGTGACTCTACAGCTGGATTACCTCTAGGGTGTGTGAAATCGACCGTGCAAAGCAAAGAAAAAAAATAATAATAATAAAAAGTACCAAAACTAAGTAGTCTGTGGTTGGGGATAGCGACTCTACAGCCGGATTGCCTCTTGTTTTGGGAAAGCACCGTCTAGACTCACGAGAAAAAAAAAGAAAAAAAAATTGAAAAAAAAAAGAAAAAAAATTTGATTGTAAACTCTCCTGGTTTTGATATAAGACGGTTTGGAATTGGTCCAGTGATCGTTCCTTTAGTCCTATAAGTTTGAGGTGGGATTAGATGGACTGGCAATTTTTAGTGTGAGACCCTAGGTAGATTGACCCATATTTGAACCTAAATCGCATGATAAGGGCTTGGAACCGGGTTTGGGTTTAAGAGGATCAAAATACTTGCAATCGCAGCTAACACGAGTTTCGGTTTTAATAAAGTAACTTAAGCTTTTGTCCTGAATGATTATTCCGGCTATGATTCCGTTTTGCATAATTCTTTTTCGGGGACGAAAAAAGGTTAAGTGTGGGGATATTTGATGTAGGGTAAAATACGCATATTTGTCCCGTGTAAATTGTATAATATTTGTATAGTTTTTATTTATTATTGTTAGTATTAGTATTATATTATATTCTTTTGTGTTTTGCAGGTCCTGGTGCAAATGGAGCAAAAACGAGTAATATGGAAATGACCAGCCAGTTGGGCAGAGTAGAATGCCAGAGACCGAATTAAAATTGCCGCTATTTTTCTCAAGTGGGCCAGACCCGCTATCTCTATTTTATAATTTGAGAAAGGGCAATTAACTCTATATATTATTATTGTCTGCTTATTATTAGTAGTGTGAACATCGAAAAAGAAAAAAAAAAGGAGGAAGGCAATTGTTTTCGAAAGAATAAAATCCCAAAGGCCTAATTAATTGTTGAAGCAATTGGCTGCCATACAATACAACATCAGTTGGACGGCCGCATATAGATATTACAAACAGAAGACATATTGGGCCATCATATTAGTTGGAGTCACATGGAGAAGCATAGGAGCCCATGAACGTGAATTTTGGGGGACTTTTATAGTTTGTAATATATATCAATTGGAGGGCCGCACATCGATTGGAGGAGATACGCAACATTAGGCGGCAGACTTTGATTCTTGGTTGACACGAATTGGAATTGCATATATAAATAAATCTTGGGGGAGCCGACCTTGGAGAAACAACATCAGACGGCAGAGTCAGAGACGAAGATGCACGATCAGACGAGAACGGACGAATTCTTGAAGCATCTTTGGCAAGGTTTTGAGCCACGGAATCGTTGGGTTGAAGCAAGAAGCTTGGAGAGCAAGGAATAACCGGGTTTTGTCATTCGGATTCTTTTATTTTCTAGTCTTTTTGTTTTTAATTCAATGAATTCATTATTTGAACCTTGTTTGATTGTTTTTGAGACTTTGTTCGTTATGATTATTGGCTAGTTTTCATAAACTACCTAGGTGATGACAATAGTTAAATAAAGTTTGGTTCTTTATTCGATTTTTGGCGTGGTTGTGGATTTTTCTTGTAATGTAAAAGCTTCGGGAATTTAACTTGGTGCATATGCGTGCTTGTGATTGTTTGATTATTGTTTATTGCTTCGTTCGATTCTTGGTGACGGTCTTTATCACATAATAGAGTCGGACTAGGGTTTTAGGTTTTGGTGAGTGTCTATATCACATAATAAATCTCTAATCCTTTAGGGTGAAATCACGTGAAGTAACCTTAGAAACAATATTCGGTAATTTAATAAAATCAAGTGTGCTGCTAAACTCGTCGCTGTGAGGCTCGAGGGTATTAATAGGTCTCGGTTTGGTTATAAGTCCTTAACATTCAATTGTCTATTAAACCAAGATTAAAACCCATAGTTGCTTTAGACGTTCGCGCGGAAAAGTAGAGCGTCTTACATAGGCACTTTCAAGAAACTAGAGGACTGAAAGGAAAATCTAGAAAACCGGTAAGCGTAACATCCTAGGTAGTGCCACAAGAATCGCCTTGAGAGTGTTTGAGGGGCTTAATGGTGTCTTAATAGGTTTAGTATCCAAAGATCCCGGTTCCACACCACAAAATTATCGAATAGAAATCCATTCTGAGTTTAGCTTGCGTCTAGCCTAGGTAGTCTTCATCGCCTTTGGTCAAAGTCTTCGTCCACATTCGTGTTTAGTCTCTTCTTTGATTTTTCTAGTTTAATATTTTATTATATTTTTAGGATATTTAGAAAACCCCCCTAATTAATAAACAATTTAGTTATGTCGTGTCAGTCTAAGTCTAGATAGAGTCATTAGCGTAATTTAGTAGAGTCTCTTGGGTTCGATACTCGGACTTCCTTAGGCTATATTGCATCGATCGGTACACTTGCCGGTTGTGTGGTTTAGGTTTTAGAGAGTCTTAGTTTTATAAATTTAAAACTTAGAGAGTCTAGAATTTGGGTAATTTTAGTTGTTTTTAATTAACCCATTTTCAGCACATCACAGCACTTAGACAATCGTTGGATAGTTACAATCGATCGGACGTTGAATCATAATAGCGATCGAGTTATTACCCTGATTGCGGCAGCACTTCGTGAATTGTGTGTGTTTATGACTGATTATACGATATCTCAGTGTGCATAACGAATTTCTTCGTCATTTTTGTGCCAGAATTCAAGTCCCAACCTCTACTATTTATACCCCAAAAATCGTCCCCCTCGCGTGTCGCGACAGGAACAAGTGCACCCGTCGCGTGGCGCGACGGGTCTACTTTCTAGCCTAGAGTGGTTTCGTGTCCAGTAGCTTAGGTGAGTTAACAATTAAACGAATTTTAACTTCTACAGCAAGAATTTAAGATAATTATCAGCTAGGGTTTATCCCCCCTGAGTTTTAGGGGCCCTGATCCTGATTCCGATTGTTATGAAAATTTTAGGGTTTATGCAGAATTACTTGGGTTTCTCAATTAGGGTTTTCTTAATAGATAATTAACATACTAAGTGTTAAATTTTAGTGAGAGTTGTTACATCCTCCCCACTTTAAGAAAAATCTCGTCCTCGAGATTTATTGGAATAAATGAGGATATTTCCGCTTCATTTCTAATTCCAGCTCCCAAGTGTATTCTGGTCCTCTCTTTGAATCCTATTTGATTTTGACTAGCACTAGTCGCTTGTGTTTGAGAAACTTGACTTTTCTATCTTCTATCTGTAGTGGTTTCTCTACAAATTTTAACTTTTCATTTACCTCTACATCTTGAAGAGGTACTACCAGGGATTCGTCAGATAAACATTTCTTGAGATTGGATACATGAAACACATCATGTACTCCAGCTAATTCTTCTGGTAGTTGTAAACGATAAGCAACTGGTCCTATTCGTTGCATTACTGGGAATGGTCCTATGTATCTTGGACTTAGCTTTCCTTTCTTACCGAATCGTGCTACTCCTTTCCAAGGAGAGACTTTCAAAAGTACTTTGTCTCTGACTTGAAACTCTAACGGCTTTTGTCTATTATCTGTATAACTCTTCTGGCGATCTCTAGCCGTCTTCAGCCTTTCCTTCGTGATACTGAATATCATAGTCGTAGTTACTTAGGATTTTCATCCATCTCCTTTGCCTCATGTTTAATTCTTTTTGCTCAAATATATATCTTAAATTCTTATGACCCGTATAGACAGTAAACTTACAGATAATGTCTCCAAATCTTAAGGGCAAAATTATGGTTTCTAATTCTAAGTCATGAGTGGTATAGCTTTCTTCGTGCTTTTTCAATTGTCTTGATGCATACTCAATTACCTTTTTGCGTTGCATTAACACACATTCAAATCCTAGTTTTGAAGCATCACTATATACTTTAAAATCTTCTGTTCCTTCTGGTAAGGCTAGGATTGGGGCATTTGTTAATTTATGCTTTAAGATCCTAAAGACTTCTTCTTGTTTAGGTCCTCATTTAAACTTAACTGTTTTACAGGTTAGCTTAGTTAATGATATAGCTATCTTGGAAAAATCCTTAATAAACCGTCTATAGTATCCGGCTAAACCTACAAAACTCCTAATTTCCATTGCGGATTACGGAATCTTCCATTTGATAATTGCTGCTATCTTATCAGGATCTATGTGAATACCTTCATGATTCACCATATGACCTAGAAATTGTACTTCTGGCAGTCAAAATTCACACTTCGAGACTTTGGCGTAAAGCTTCTCTTTTCTTAACAAAGTTAAGAGTGCATGCAAGTGCTGATGACTTATGGCATAAATAAGTATATCGTTGATGAAGATAATTACAAATTTATCCAAATATGGTTTACAGATCCTATTCATTTTGTCCATGAATGCTACAAGTGCATTCGTTAATCCGAAGAGCATGACTGTAAACTTGTAATAACCATACCTAGTTCTGAAAGCAGTTTTAGGTATGTCTTCCTCTTGTACTTTCAATCGATGATATCCGAAACATAGGTATATTTTAGAAAAATATCTAGCTCCTTGAAGTTGATCGAAAAGATCATCAATCCTAGGTAATGGGTATCGATTCTTTATTGTAACCTTATTCAATTCTCTATAATCAATACACATTCTCATCGGACCATCCTTTTTCTTAATAAACAACACTAGTGCCCCCACCCACGGGGATAAACTAGGTTGTATGAAATCTTTACTTAGTAACGCATCTAATTGATTTTTCAGTTTTAATATTTCTGTGGGTGCTAACCGATAAGGTGCCTTGGCTATCGGTATAGTTTCGGGAATTAGATGAATCCTGAATTCTACCTCCCTATCTGGTGGTAACCCTGGTAATTCTGCTGGGAATACATCCGGGTATTCTGAAACTACAGAAATTTCCTTAAGTTCTTTATCTTTAGTATTAATAATTACTGAAATCATTTATACTATTCCTTGCTTTTGTTCATAATTAGCAACTTTCATTACTAATATAAACTTTATGGGTTTATATGGCTTATCTCCTGTAATCATTATTACTTCTCCAGTGGGTGTACAAATTTCTATGGAATTCTTATCGCAGATAATTTAAGCATGGTTGTTTTACTAACTAATTCATTCCTAACACATCATCAAATTCAACTAATTTCATAGATAATGGGGTTGCAGAAATTTATGACTTAAAAGTTCTATTTCTACGTTTTGCAGAACCTTATTTATCCTAACTGAATTCCCATCTGCCGTTTCTACTGTAGAAATTTACCTAATGCTGGTTAAAGGTAAGTTAAGAGTTTGGCAGAATGAAATATTTATAAAACTTTGGTTTGCACCAGAGTCAAATAATACTTTTGTGTAAACGTTGTGAACTAAGAACGTACCGGCTATCACATCTGGAATGAGCTCTGCTTCCTGAGCAGTCAGTTGGAAGGCTCTTACATTCCTTTTTGCTTCTTCTGCAGGTTTGGCTTTATTGTTAGATAGTTTGTTCAGTTTTGGACAATCTGGCCTAAGATGTCCAGCTTCTCCACAGTTGTAGCAGACTGAAAATCTCTTCCTCCTGCAGTCTTCTTCTTGATGCCCCAGAATTTTGCAAAAATTGCAATATCCTTTGCATTTTCCAAAATGCTTTCTTTTGCAAGAATTGCAAAATAGGCTAGTGGAAGATTGCCCATTCCCTCCTTTCTTGAAATTGTTATGGTTACCCGGACGGAATCCTTGGGTAATCTTTTGGGCTACTTCCTTCCTTCTATTTTCTTCTCTTGTCCGTACTAGTTCGTCAGTCAGAGTATTGGCTAAATCCACCGCGTCATCAATCGTGCGAGGTTTCGCAGCCTTGACGATATTACGGATTTCAGCAATCAATCCCCAAATATAACGAGAAATAAGTACCGGCTCTAGCGAAGCCAGGGTTGGTACTACTCGAGCATACTCGAAGAATGTCGAAGTATACTTTCGACAATCTACATCCACCATCCGGTGGGTTAAAAACTTATTTGTCATTTGTTCCTTTTCATATTCGGGACAGAATTTTCTTTCTGTTGGTGCACTTGTGTCTGTACTTTGTCTGTATTCGGTCTGATATAAACGATGTCCTGATTTGTGTTGTAAGTTGACCAAGTCAACCATCCTCCGGTTTGACTTGGACAACAGTTGAAAGATGTTCTGATCGAAGGATAGCCTCGAAGGATACACCTGATCCTTCGAGGTGATCGAAAGATATGGTTCGACCATGGTTCGACCATTAGACCTCGAAGGATGATCCTTCGAGGTCCACGCTGATCTTTCGTGTAACATGTGGTCGACAGATGATCCTTCGGACCATCTGTCGAATCCTTCGAGCAGACCTGCTGAGCTGGGTATATATACCCATGCATGTGTTGAGAGTTCTAGAGTTCTGCCATTTTCACACACCCGAGAGATAGAAGCTTAGAGAGCATTCTGCCCAGAACTCACACACACACTTAGAGAGTTTATAGAACACTTCTGTAAACATTGAGCTTGTAACCGAACCTTCATTTGCATTAATACGACTAGTGTTAATCGGTGAATCTTTGTGTGTTTGTTTCTCTACTTGCTACTAACTCGGTTTGCTTGCTAGCTTGGATTCCGCACTCGCTAGTAGGTTTGTATAACAAGGTTTAGGTTCGTAATCCTCCGCGAAACAGGGACCTACAAGTGGTATCAGAGCTAAGGCTCTTAACCTTGTTTAAAACCGGGTTTTTACAAGTTTTGGTGTGTTGAAACACTTGGTTTTGCACCTGTTTTTACTAAGTTTCTTGCATTTTCTTTGAGTAAAAACGTGTCTAAACTAACCGGGAGTGGTCAGGTTGGGTTGGGTAACATAAAAATTGGTTTTTAGAAAACCTTGTGTTTTCCGGTGGTATTCCGGTGTGTTTCCGGTGACTGAACTTGAGGATAAGGTTTTGCCTTTTTGGGTATAATTTTTGAAAGTCAAAAAGTTTGGTGGAAAGTTGTGCAGAAACATCCTTTCTGCCGAAAGCAACTTCACCAACCCCTGTCACCTTTTCACCAACCTTTCACATCAGATCAGATTGTGTCAGAGCTCTCGAAAGATATCTTTCGACATCGAAAGATCATCCTTCGATATCTTTCGATCAAGGAGGGCTCGAAAGATTTATATCCTTCGACCCATCCTTCGAAGTCTGAAACATATCCTTCGACAGAGGAATCTTTTCGAAAGATTAGTGTCCGAAAGATTAGGATCCTTCGTATTGGTGAATCTTTCGAGATCTGTTATTCGAAAGATAAAGAGTTAACTCGAAAGATAAGGATCTTTCAAAAAGGAATCCTTCGAGCTCTTGAATCCTTCGAAGTCATTGTTCGAGAGTCAACAGTAATCTTTCGAATACTGTTGATCCTTCGAACAATAAATCGATCTTTCGACTGTGGTCAGTTTATTGCTAACAAGTTTCTGTGATTTCAGATCCTTCAACCAGGATCCTTCGGCTGTGTATCTTTCGGATCATTCTTACTTAGCATTTATTTTGCTTATCTATCATGAATCCGAGTTGGTGGGGAAGTCCGGCTCCAGACAGTGGAAAATACATGAATACCAGTCAATCTCCATCATGGGCCGAATCTCCAGTTTCTACATCCTCACAAGCAAATGCCACTCCAGCTGGTCAATGGGCGTTTGTCTCAAATCAAACTCCGAGTATTCAAAGTCTTCTACTAAGCGAAAGTGAAACCGGAAGTTTAAACAGGCCTCCAAAGTTGATGCATCTTCATGAATATCCGGGATGGGTTGATCGTTTCCATACATATATTCTTGGTCAAAATACAGAGTTGTGGTTACGGTTCATTACGGAATTCGATCAAACTATCGAGGTTGCTGCTTCTTCGACAGCTACATTTGCCGATCTTCCTGATGAACAAAAGAAGACGTATGACTTAGAAAAGAAAGCATACGCTATCCTCACTCAAGCACTGAGCAAGGATATTTATCATCAGTTCGTCAGTTTCAAGACTACGAAGAAGTTGTGGGATGCATTGAAGACAAGAGGAGTAGGTAATGAAGCCACACGTCAACTACGACGAGATCTACTGAAGAAAGAATTTGATGGCTTCACATGTATGGATAAGGAGTCCTTGGGAGATATGACAAGCCGTTTCTATCACCTGCTTACTGAGCTGACCAACTTTGAAGTCACAACGACTCCAACAGAGGTGGTAAAGAAATTTGCTGATGCATTGCCTCCTCAATGGAATAACTTCCTGGAAATCTTGAAGTATAACGGAACGTTGAGAACTACAAATATCAACGATTTCGTGCAGCTTCTGGAGAACAAGGATCAGGAAGAAACGTTGAAGGCAAAGAGAGTTGCAGTGCCACAGAATCCAGAGATGTATTATGGCACCTCCACTACTTCATCTGCAAAAGCTGGATCACATGCTCCACTTCAAACGGCGTTTGTCACAAGCACGGATATGTATGGCAATCCAGTGCAAGTTCCTGTAAAGCCGCCTCCAACCACAGATCTGTATGGAAATCCAATACAACCACCTCATCCTCCTCCTGCTCAACAACCTCAATATGCATGTTATGGAGGAACATCATCTGCTGCAGGTCAACAATCAAAGTCAAGTACAGTACAGCTCGACACGTCAAGCTTCTCTAAAATCAGTGTAGAAGTAGCTAAGGAACACATGGAGCTGCTTAACACTGTAGTGAGCGCGTACTGTGGGTTGATAGAAGGTCAGATTGGAAACATTAATCTGACACAAGAAGATTACAGGCAGATTGATAAGGAGGAGATGGACTTGATGGACATCAAGTGGGCCTTTGCGAGTGCTGTGAGAAGAGCAAAGGATTGGATGGAAAGTACTGGAAGAACCAGCTTGGAAAGTAAGCGAGACACCAAGTATGGGTTCGATAAGCAAGCTGTTAAGTGCTTCAACTGTGGTGAACGGGGCCACTTTAAACGGGAATGTACAAAGCCAGCCCAGCACGGGAATCAAAACCCCTTCAGGAACCAAGGCAACCAGCAGAACAGAAACAATGATCGTACATTGGTGCCTGTCAACAACCAAACCAACCGAGCACTTGCAGTTCAGGTGGATGAAGGTTGTGACTGGTCAATCCAGTTGGGTGGTGATGCTCCTGATGGAACAGCATGTTTTGCTCAGATTGTGAAGGAGCTGGTTCACACCAATGGTGGAGAATCTTCTGCCAGTGGTGATGAATCGTCTGAAGATGAAGACTCCTCTGGATACAGCAGGAGTATTGATGAAGAATCATCCAACTCTGGTGATGATCATGTGGGTGAGACATCTAATGTTTCGGATGATATTGACATTGATGAACTCTTGGGGGAAGCTGTAGCAGAAACTCAAAGAAGATCTATTCTGGTGGATCAAGCTGCTTACTCTTCGTTTTCTCTCCATTCAGCCTTTATGGCTAATGTCGACGGTTCATCAAGTCAGGTATGTGTCGATGAACCCACTGCTGTTAATTGTGATGAATGTGCTAGGTTGCATGCTAGATGTGCTGATCTTGAGAAAAGTATGTCTGAGTTGCAAGGCAAACATGATGCTTTACAAGCTAGTTTGTTTGACTTGCAAGACAAACATACTACTGTGAATGAGAATTTGAGTGACTGGCAAAGTAAGCATGACGCTTTGCAAGAAAAATATGATGTGACCTTTCTCCACAATCAGAAGTTGACTGTGGATCTCTCTAAATGCACAGAAGCCAACATGTTTTATGAAAACCATGAAAAAGAATTTAAGTCAGTAATTGAAACATTAAAGAAGGATAAAACTGAACTGACTAAAATGGTTTCAAGAAAACAAACTGATATTAATTTGTATATATCTCGCCTTGAGAGTATGCAAAAAGAGATGGCTTGTGTGAAAACCGAAAGTGATGCGATCCAACTCAAGCTAGACAGTTATTTGAGTTCTAGCTATGTGTTAGATCACATCATTGACGTTCAGAAGGAAAAGAGAGATGTCACATGCATTGGCTACAAGAAGTGTCCACCACCAGTGAGACATAATTATGATGCCATGCCTGATGAAGAAGACAGGGTTTTCTTTGAACCTTCTGTGCCTCTAGATGTTAATGAGTTTGCTGCAGGACTTGGATACCAAAAGGAAGTATCCTCAGATTCAGATGTGTCAGCAGATACATTTGTGAGTGCTGAACAGAATCAAGATCCTCCAGTTGTGATTGAGGATGCTGATTCGTCTGATGATGAATCTGATGATACTGTCCCAGCAAAGTCTGATGCGGTAGTCAAAAATGAGGACATACCTCTTGAGAATCACATTCTATGTGATCCCCCTGTTCAACCCGCTAAGACTGTTGCAACTGAGTCCTCATCTGCAGGAGAGACGGAGAGTGTGAATTTGCTGTACACTCTAGTTGGTGATGATAAAATTTACTCAGACAAAGATTTTCCCATTAAGAACGTTAATCAATCCTTAATCTGCAAAGTCTTTGAGAATTCGACGAGTAAGTTCTTGGGAAAGGCAGGACCTAAAGTTACAGTTACACAGTGTCCTCCTATTCCAAAGGCTGAAGTTCGAAAGCAATTTGGCAACAAGAAATTGCCAACAGTGCCAACTCAGCAAAATCACACCAAACCCAAAGGTAAAGTACCGGCTCCAGTGCAAAAGAAGCCGAATCAAAAGAAGAAGAAGAATGTTAACTTTGTGAAATCGACGGGAACAGACAAAATTGAAAAGTTTGAAAATCAATCTAACTTAGATTTTGTCAAGAAAGCTATTGTCGAGAAAAGAAATGAACCAAGTAGTTCAAAACCTAGTACCTCGGGTTCACAAAGTTCAACATCATCGGCTAGACGATCACATGATTCTTCGGGGTTTGTAGAACGAAGATCATGTTTTGAGTGTGGAACCATTGGGCACATTATTAGAAACTGCCCATATCTTCATAAGCAGAAAGGAAAGGTTGATGATCCCCGTGGTAAGACTGACCGTAAGCCATCTGTTTCCACAAAACAAGATCCCCGACTTGTAAAAGAAAGGGAAAAGAAACAGAAACGGCAACAGGTCAAGAAAATTGAAAAAGCGATTAAAACCGATGTGGTTCATAAACAATCTGTTGTTGTAAAACCAGAAAATTCTAAAACTTCAAATCATCAAGAAGTTAAAATTTTAAAGAAAAACACTGGTGAAACCAAACAGACTTGGAAACCAAAAACGGTTGTTGAATCAGGGGGACCATCACAATTCACCAACCATCAAAGACAAGAAGTTATTGTCATTGATGAAAATGGAAGACCCAAGACCACAATGGCTTGGGTCCCCATCTCCAACTAATTCATTTGAGTTCATGTGCAGGGTGCTTCAGGAGGAACTATCAGTAGTCATTGGATTGTTGATAGTGGGGCATCCAGGCACATGACAGGCGACATGAAGCTTCTCTACGACGTTAAATCTATTAGAGGAGGTTATGTTGCTTTTGCTGGAGATAAAGGTGGATACATAACGGGTGAAGGAGTGATATCTAACGGGATTGTCAGCTTTGACAAGATCAATTTTGTGCAACAACTTGATCACAATCTTCTTAGTGTTTCTCAAATTTGTGACAAGAAATTTTCAGTCCACTTTGATGCTAATGGATGTTATGTGCTGAAACCCGGCTTCAAAATTCCAAAAGAATGGATTCTCTTGTCGGCTCCAAGGATAAATGATTTGTACGTCCTTGACATGAGCCAGGCTATTACTACGTCTGCACAAGCAACTTGTTTCGTTTCCAAAGCCACAGAAAAAGACACTATCTCTTGGCACAGACGAATGGGTCACATTCACTTACGCAAAATGAATCATTTGGTTTCAAATGAATTGGTGAATGGTGTTCCCCTCAAAAATTTCCATCTTCAAGACATCTGTGTTTCGTGCCAGAAAGGAAAGCAAACAAAGAAGAAGCACCCTACAAAGAAGATCAACACAGTGGCAGTTCCTCTTGAACGTTTGCACATGGATTTGTTCGGTCCTGTCAAGCACAAGAGTATTCGGGGTGATCAATACTGCCTCGTGGTTACTGATGATTATTCAAGATTTTCTTGGGTTGCGTTCATGGCACACAAGAGTGAAACCTTTGGCATTATCAAAAACTTGATCATTCAGATTGAGAATTTGTATAAGTTGAAGGTTAGGCGGATACGTAGCGACAATGGTACTGAATTTAAGAATCATTCCATGATGGAGTTCTGCACTTCAAAAGGTATTCTTCATGAGTTTAGTGCAGCTTATACTCCTCAACAGAATGGTGTCGCTGAACGTAAGAACCGCACATTGATCGAGACTGCTAGGACAATGTTGGTAGAGTCGCAGCTACCCATTCCATTCTGGACTGAAGCTGTGGCCTCTGCATGTTACACATTGAACAGAGTCCTTACAGTCAAAAGACACAACAAGACCTGCTTTGAGCTTCTTCAGAAACGGAAACCAGATTTGTCTTATCTAGAACCGTTTGGAGCTCCATGCACAATCATCGATCCTAATGGAAAGTTTGGGGCAAGAGCAATTGATGGATACTTTCTTGGGTATGCCACCCCTAACTTACGAGTCTGGAATCTAGAGACTAAAAGGGTCGAGGAATGGTCTGAGGTCAGAGTACAAAGGCACACCTTGCCAGTCAAAAATCCGGGTCAACCTTGGATGTTTGAGTATGATGACTTCTTCAATTCGATCAATGTTGAAGCCGTTGAAGAAAATGCTGCGGCTAGGATGTTTTTCGAGAGTGACAATGCAACAGTTTCACCGGTGGTTCGTCCAATTCTTGTGAATCAAGAACCATCCTCTTCGGTGAACAACAATACTCTCAACAATGAGGATTTTCATGATGCTAACGAATTGAACGAATCTTCAGAGGATGATGAATTTCTAGATGCAGATCAAGAAGCTCCTACAACAGCAGTTCATGGTACTTCAGAGGGTACTCCTCCAGTGGAAACACATAGAACAGCTGAGACTACTGCATCATCCTCTTCGTCAATTCCGGGTCTTGAATTGGTTGTTGATCTTAATCTTAACAACCTGGGTATAAATGTTCCAGTTCCAGACAATCCAGAAACAAGGATTCATAATACCCATCCTCAACAAAACATCATTGGAAATGTGCAAAGTGGCGTACAAACAAGAAACATGTTGCGAAACAACAACAATGCAGGCTTGTATGCAGCTATTCGAGAATCCGGGCAACAAAACGACTGGTCCTTCGCGTGTTATGTCTCACAAGAAGAACCAAGAACGTGGAAAGAAGCCTTGAAAGATAATGCTTGGGTTGAAGCAATGCAGGAAGAACTGCAACAATTCCAGAAGCTGGGTGTCTGGAAACTTGTAGAGAAACCTGCTGGATACAAGAAGATTGGTACCCGTTGGGTTTTCAAATGCAAAAAGGATGACCGCGGAGTTGTTATCCGAAACAAAGCTCGTTTAGTCGTTCAGGGTTTTCGTCAGATTGAAGGGATCGACTACAACGAAGTCTATGCACCAGTGGCACGTCTCGAAGCAATTCGAATCTTTCTAGCCTATGCGTCCTTCAAAGGATTCAAGGTTTATCAGATGGACGTGAAAAGTGCATTTTTACATGGTGTGGTTGAAGAAGAGGTATATGTCGAACAGCCTCCAGGTTTTGAAGATCCTATCCATCCCGATCGGGTTTGGTTGCTCAACAAAGCTCTTTATGGTCTTCATCAAGCACCACGAGCTTGGTATGCAACCTTATCTCACTATCTGCTGGAGAACGGTTTTCGTAGAGGTCTTATCGACTGTACTCTCTTCATCAAAGAACAAGATGGAGATCTTCTTCTGGTACAGGTATACGTTGATGACATTATTTTTGGTTCTACTAATGATGTCTTGTGTAGGGAATTCGAGCGCATTATGCAGGATAAATTCGAGATGAGTGCTATGGGGGAAATGACCTTCTTCTTGGGCCTACAAGTACAACAAACGGAGTCTGGGATATTCATCCATCAGACTAAATATGTTGGTGACATCTTGAGCCGGTTCCAGATGTCTGATGCAGCGCCCATTGGTACCCCATTGCCAACTAATCACGGAATTACTCCAGACTTGAAGGGAGAAGCTGTTAGCCCTTCTATCTATCGCGCCATGATCGGATCTCTCATGTACCTCACAGCATCAAGGCCAGACATAATGTACCCAACGTGCCTGCTTGCTAGATATCAAGTTAACCCGAAGGCCTCACATCTTGCTGCTGTTAAAAGGATTTTTCGTTATTTGAAGGCGTACCCTGACACCGGTCTGTGGTACCCTAGGGATAATAACTTTGAATTGGTAGCCTTCAGTGATTCTGATTTTGGCGGATGTAAAATCGACGGCAAGTCCACAACGGCTGGATGTCAGTTTTTAGGAAATCGCCTAGTCACATGGCAGTGCAAGAAGCAGACGTGTGTAGCTACATCAACATGCGAAGCTGAATACATTGCTGCCTCAAGTTGTTGCTCCCAAGTTCTTTGGATCCAACAACAGATGCGGGACTACGGTTTTGAATTCCTAACTACTCCTATTTACGTTGATAATTCTGCTGCTTTAGATATCACTAGAAATCCTGTGCAGCATTCAAAGACCAAACACATCGAAATCAAATATCACTTCATACGTGATTGCTTTGAGAAAAGGCTAATCGATGTTGTTAAGGTCCACACCGATGACCAACGTGCCGACTTATTTACCAAAGCATTTGACAAATCAAGATTTGACTTTTTATTATTGGTAAACGGCATTAAGGTCAAGCAAGAGTAAAACCAACATCGGAAAATCATTTTTGTAAATACCTTTGTGTTTTTAAATTTATCTTAGTTTGTTGATTTTAGGGGGAGTAAATCCAAAAATCGGAAAATCCAAAAACATCGAAAAATTCAAAAACACAAAAACAATAGAAAAACAAAAATGAGTTTCCTGGCGAGCAAAAGAGAAAATGATAGTACATCAGTGGTCTATCCAAACCTCTTTAAACCTTAAATGAAAAACGATAAGCAGCTCTATATAAGATGTATCGGTAGGCTCACAATCATTTTAAAGTGTGCAGGGTGATATAAATCTTAATCGACTGAAGACCAGGTGGGAACCATTCATTGGCATATGGTCTTAGTACCGAAATTTCGTTTGATAGATTGCCGAGGTTCTGAGATATTCGGTCTTTATGCTGCTTATCATCTGGGTATCATGGTTGTATCTTTTACCGAAAAATAACGGGGACGCAAGTCTAGATCTTCCATGATACTATACATACGTGTACATATTGCATATTGCATTCGACCTCAATAAGTGATAAACAATCACATGTCCAAATCAAATAAGTGATAAAATATCACATTTTTCCGGGTGTCAAGTTCGTCTCTCTGCTGTACGGAAGTACTGACCTGTTCACGGACTTGCACCTGTGCCCTCATGCATACGAAAATCAAGTTCCTCATCAATAAGTGATTATATCACATAGGACTTGTTTTCAAATCAAAATAAGTGAGTATCTCACAATTTATACGGTCAAACAGATGATAATCGGTATACTCACCGGTAAGATGAACACTCGTGCATACCTTGATACGGGAATGTGTCGTGATGTGGATGAACACCGGTCGGTAAGTATAAATCATACCTTAACGTATCCCCTCGCCATGATTACATCTGATAAGTTGAGCTTAAGTGGACAACAATACCGATAATTGTTATAGGATGCTTATCTTAATGTTAACTAACTGAACAACAAGAGTGTTTTGGCATGACCGTACACTGATATGATTCTCTTACCCTCGAAACTCGCAAAAAGAATGTTTGTATATATTTATTTATTTACTGTTTAACTTTTATTATTTCTTTTAAACAGTTTCGTCGTTTGGTGCATATCAGCACGACATTAGCGGTGATGTCGTTTGATAACACTCAAAGGTTTTTAAATTGTTATCTTTTAATTTCAAAAATACCAAAAAGATTTTAGGCGTGTTTTAATATAAACTTTATAAAAGCCAAAAAGATTTTATTTCTGCTTTATTTTCGATCGTACGATGTTGGAGCTCAAGTCTTCGTTACCTGAAACCTGACTGAAAACCGAACTGACTAAATCTTCATAAACGGTCAAAATTTGCAGATTTTGAAAGTTAGAATTTAAAATTGATAAATTTATTAAACTTTCAAACTGTCGGACGGTGTTTGATTTTGACATGGTCACTCGTGTGTCATTTGTTTATACTATTCCAAGCAGTTGTTCTCATTACGCGTTTAGATTTCTTGCATGTGCAGATTCTAAAGGCTAGGAGAACATGGTCGATGACAAGCCTTGGAATGAAGACACGACGAGAAGGCGCTCAAAAGATGAAGATGATCGAGTTGCCGCTGGCCATCATCAACACCACAAGGATCTCACTTCATAAAGATAAAGTCTTTTCACGAGCATAACTCAAGGGGGAGCTTATGTTAAGGGGGAGTTTGTCAACACACTTCCTACATGATACGGGTAGTTTGTTGATACACTCTCTACTTTCAAGACGTGAAGACTTTGAAGATCCTCCGGCATTGAAGACATGATAGGACATCAGAGTCTTGAAGACCTGAAGACCAAAGACTGTCGAAGTTCCAGACAAGTCTACACTTTTAGAAGAACAAGACAAAGCTTAGAGATCAAAGACAAAGCTACAGCCAAGGGGGAGTTTGTTGGTGCACTTGTGTCTGTACTTTGTCTGTATTCGGTCTGATATAAACGATGTCCTGATTTGTGTTGTAAGTTGACCAAGTCAACCATCCTCCGGTTTGACTTGGACAACAGTTGAAAGATGTTCTGATCGAAGGATAGCCTCGAAGGATACACCTGATCCTTCGAGGTGATCGAAAGATATGGTTCGACCATGGTTCGACCATTAGACCTCGAAGGATGATCCTTCGAGGTCCACGCTGATCTTTCGTGTAACATGTGGTCGACAGATGATCCTTCGGACCATCTGTCGAATCCTTCGAGCAGACCTGCTGAGCTGGGTATATATACCCATGCATGTGTTGAGAGTTCTAGAGTTCTGCCATTTTCACACACCCGAGAGATAGAAGCTTAGAGAGCATTCTGCCCAGAACTCACACACACACTTAGAGAGTTTATAGAACACTTCTGTAAACATTGAGCTTGTAACCGAACCTTCATTTGCATTAATACGACTAGTGTTAATCGGTGAATCTTTGTGTGTTTGTTTCTCTACTTGCTACTAACTCGGTTTGCTTGCTAGCTTGGATTCCGCACTCGCTAGTAGGTTTGTATAACAAGGTTTAGGTTCGTAATCCTCCGCGAAACAGGGACCTACACTTTCTACAAAGCTTTTAAATTCTTCCCAGTTCATGGCATACGCCATCCTTCTTCCTTTTGCTTGTAACACCGTATTCCACCATTCTAGCGCCCCTTCTTTGAAAAGGTTTGACGCGTACATGACCTGATCATCCTGAGCACATTTACTTATGGCAATTACTGCCTCGGTTTTCTCTAACCAACGCAGTGCCGCAGTCGCTCCTTCATTGCCTACAAACTCAGATGGTTTACAAGCAAGAAATTCTTTGTAAGTGCAACCTAGTGTTGCAGCTTTCATTTTCTTAGGGAGCGGAGCTTGTCGTGGTTCATTATCATGATTAACATGACTATTGCCTCCGTTTACGCTATTACTGAAGTTATCTTCAGAAATACGTTTGCTAGGAACGATTTGTTGTGGTTCTATTGGATTTTTAACAGCAGCAACGATTGCTGGAATAGCGTTGGCTATCCCTTGAGCAATTTTAGCTGGAATAGTGTTGGCTATCCCTTGAGCAACGATATTTTCTATATCCTATCTAGTCATATATTGATCCCCTGATTGTTGCTCAGATTGATTAACCTCGTTAACTGGTTCATTATTAGCGTTTTCCATCTGATAACTAATTTATAGATAAATAATTAGTATATAAGAAATAATCCAGTGTCACACTTAATTGCACATAATCACATAAACGAACAAAATTTGTAAATTTTCTAAAATTTCATTTGTTTTATTGATTATATCATGCTTCTATATACAACTGTTTTATTATTTATTTTACACATACTGATTTTACTATTACTATTACACAACCACAGTTTCATAAATCCCCTATCCTTTGTCAGATGATATTCTAGTAACGGCGTTCCCTTTCATCGTATTTCCAGGAGATCTGTCCCCCAATCTCTTGGATCATATTCCCAGTATCCATTAGTTCTTCACCAAAGCGAAGTTCAGCCATATTCTCGTTACTTATTGGTGGATTTGGTAAAGGTTCTGAATTGAACTGAGGAAAAAGCTTATAGGAATTGTTTTGGAACTGTATTTCATTAGTTAACCATTCGTCTATTTGCGAGTGGATTGAAGGGTTTGGAATAGCTGATTCTAAGTTCATTGGTAGTTGTGTTTCAAAAGAGTGAATAAAAACATTTTCATTATCAGGCTTAATAGTATTATAGCTTGCCATTATAAAATCTAGCTTTTCTTGAGATGGTAACCCCTCAATTTCCATAGAGCTTTCCCCAATTTCCATTTTCTTAGGTTTCTCGAGAGGTAAAGTGTTGAATTCTATAGGTTCTTCTATGTCTAGTATATACCTATTGAAATCTCTGGAAACCTTTATTCTTACTGGATAGAGATTTAAATTCTGAAGGGCGTCAGACAAGTCACTCATGCTGTTTAGCAAAATACACACAATTACTAAGTTAAAATTTATAACAAATTTTTTTTTATAGAAAACTTTTTAAATATTATTTCATACTGGGTAACTACCAAAACAGCTGTAATTTAAAACACCCTAGGTTTTATTTGTAAATTTATTTATTTACTGAATGAGGTTTCTAGACTGTAGATAATAAAGATACTAAAATTTGGGTCAAACTATTTAAGGATTTGCATTAATCGCTACGTTGGCTAGCATATAAAGATCTGCCCATACTGTATACAATTAGTCAGATAATAAAACACATAATAGCAATTAGAAATTCCTAAGTATTTCTCAATTACTTTAATAGGCTAAAATCAATAGTAAGCTTAAATCAGTGGCTAGCATATAAAGATCTGCCCATATTGATACCACCTTTTTCTGTCACGGCCCCCGACCCGGTTTGACCCGTTTCAGGAGCCGCGGAGCAGAAAATCCCGTGGTATTAAATTTTAGGCGACAGCGGAAGTCTTTTTAAAACAGGATCTTTCAATATTAGAACTGCCCGTTTATATAATCTAGGGATAAAACCCCGGTAATTTACAATAAGATGATTTCACTGGGAAATCTATATCTTACAAAACATGTTTCTTTATTTATTTACATTGAGCCACTTTTCTAAGCTTGAAGTGCTTCATGGCACTTTTCTTGGATCACAACAGATCACCTGAAACATGTTTGAAAAAGGTTTTGTCTGCGGGAAATACTGAGTGAGTTCATTCAGGTTTTATAAAATGACACTTAGTTATAAAATTACAGCATAAGAGCGATTACAATGGTTTATATCTTATTTTTATCTGGCACCGTGTCACAATGGTGACATGTCAAAATGGTGACGATGGTCATACCACTATTAGGTCAATGAACCCAAATAGTGATGATTATCCCTAGTAGGTCAATGAACCTAACTGGGAAAAATTAGTAATGTGCACAATACCCCACTAGCCAGTGATTCAAGATATCCACGACTTAGTCCCTGTAATTATAACTTTTGAAAATAATTTGGAGTATTGTAAAACAGTTGATAAAAAGAGAATGACTCACAAACTGTGATAAAAGAGAATGGACTCACATTGCAGATTTAACGAGCAGTGTATAAGCCTACTGATTTAGCCTTGTTTAACCTAATTTAAATAACAATGCACACACAAACGGGTTAGTAACCAATACAGCAGTTACGACAATTCACGAGATTAAACCCTCACAACGATTAATAAGGTGCAATACTTAACAATTCAACGGATTCACAACGAATGACAGAGTATAGTCCGAGTTCGAACAGCACTCAAACATTCAAGTCGAAATCATGATGAATAACAAAGTATAAACTCAATTTGAGCAGCACTTAAACAATCGTTGGATAGTTACAATCGATCGGACGTTGAATCGTAATAGCGATCGAGTTATTACCCTGGTTACGGCAGCACTTCGTGAATTGTGTGTGTTTATGACTGATTATACGATATCTCAGTGTGCATAACGATTTCTTCGTCGTTTTCATGCCAGAATTCAAGTCCCAACCTCTACTATTTATACCCCAAAAATCGTCACCCTCGCGTGTCGCGACAGGAACAAGTGCACCCGTCGCGTGGCGCGACGGGTCTACTTTCTAGCCTAGAGTGGTTTCGTGTCCAGTAGCTTAGGTGAGTTGACAATTAAACGAATTTTAACTTCTACAGCAAGAATTTAAGATAATTATCAGCTAGGGTTTATCCCCCCTGAGTTTTAGGGGCCCTGATCCTGATTCCGATTGTTATGAAAATTTTAGGGTTTATGCAGAATTACTTGGGTTTCTCAATTTGGGTTTTCTTAATAGATAATTAACATACTAAGTGTTAAATTTTAGTGAGAGTTGTTACATCATTCAAATTAGATTTTGACAACAAAAACTCTGTACTATAAACTCGTTTTTCCGATGTTTTCGAACTCCTGACAGACGGACTCGAACTCCTGATAGACTGACACGAACTTTCGGAATCGGATTTTGACTCTGACTCCTCATCCTTATCCAACACCTGATCGACCATTCTTTTTATTAATTCGGACTCATGATTTGTGTCGGACGCTGTGAACGTGACATCAATGTTGTCTGGCAATACATCGATTAACTCAGACTCTAACTTTAGATTAACTGCCTTTTTAACTTGTTCCTCATTCGGTTTTCTAGGCGAATACCCTTCCCATACTGGAGGCGGACACCTATTATAACAGACACTGTTTCTTACCAGTATCCGTTTTCTTCTTTGACTTCTTGTCTTCATCTTTAAATGCCTCAAAACCTGCAACAGTAGGATAAATTCTGTCAATTAAGTAATCAGAACTTGTATAACTTTTCAGTAAACGTCTGATTCTTTCGTTTTCAACTTTTTCACCATCCAACTCTTGCTTCCATTTTGCACATTCTTCAATGTAAAAATTTATCTCTTTCTGCTTCAACATCATAGTTGCGTTCAACATTTTCAACGCTTTTTCTCTTTCTGTATTTGTTGTTTGCAAACTATTTACTGTTCTATTCAACACATCGTATGATTCTTTCAAATTCTTCACATCAAACAACAATTTTTCTCTCATCTTTTCTGATTCACTAAACCTCTCGTCTATTGCTACACACTGTTTGCAAGATTCCAAACATGTGAGACATGGTTTTGTGACTTCAACAATCTTCTCAACTTCCACTATCTTCTCAACAACTTTGACCTCTTTTAGTTCTTTTGCAGCTTTTCTCTCTTTGAGTTTCTTCAATTTATCTGCAAAATAAAATTCAAATCTGTCAGAAGATAAATGAGTTTTTCCAAGGTTTATCTGTTTACTTTCCTCATCATCATCACTACTTTCAGAAGACACAAATTTTCCATCTTGACTCTCCTCATCATCTGACATCACAGCCATCCATTCCTTCATCAACTCTGGCTTTTGCACAATCTGAGCAATAAAAGCTCGAACATTTGAATCAGCTGGAATGTACTTGTCCCAGCTAAATCCTTCAGCCATTTTCTCATCATCTTGATTAATGATGCCATAATAAGCCTTCTTGTTTGCATCTTCGATCATTTTTCCATGAGCAGTTTGTGACTATTTTTGCTGATGCGGTTGATAAGTGATTTGTTGATATATGGACTTCTTATAATAATCATCTTTTCCAAAAGAATCCTTCGCTCCTCTCGGCTCCTGATTCTTGCACTCTCTTTTGAAATGACCTTTTTCCCTACATTTAAAACAAGTAACTTTAGATTTATCAAAACCTAAAGATGAAAGATGAGCATCTAAAAAGTCATTTCGTCCTGTAATCAATTAAAATTTTTCAACTCTTCTCAGGACACTAGCTAGACGCCATTTGATGTCCATAAGCTCCAACTCTTCTGCATCTATTTGGTCATAATCTTTCTTTGTTAGCATTGGATTACCAATCTTTCCGGCTATCAATCCTTCATAAGATTCCAAAGCAGTAACCAATAGGCCCATATGATTTTTCACCACTTCTTCAGAAAAATTCTGTCCATTTTGAAGATGCAATGCCACATTGCACTGAATTATATGCCCATTTCCAACACTTGCACTTTGAACACTTGGGGGATTCACATTTGAAAAACCACTAGTGTTGATTGAACTTTGATTGCCTGTTCCAGATTGATTTCCTGCAGTAAACGTTGTTTGTATTTTTGGACTTGCTTTAGCAGTTTGAATATTTCCTTTGTAATACAGTTTTATGTCTTGTTGATGACTTGAGTTGTTCATTCTTGCAATTTTCTACTGTTCAAGATCCTGTGCCTCAAGCTTTTCGATAAACTGCCGATCGACAACCTACTGAACTGTCCAGAATTCTTCAGAATCATGAGATATGTACCCCATTCCTTTTGTGGTAAAGCATCAGCAAGCTTTTCAACCCACTCTGCTGGGGTTTTGGTAATCTTCAACTGGGACATAGTACGCACTAATGACAATATCTGTCAATGAGAGTCTTTGTAGTTTCACCGGGCATGTTAGTAAACAACTCAAACTCTTTTTTCAGTAATGCTGCTTTGCTCTGTAACATCTCGGTACTTCCCTCAAATTTCTTCTCAAGAGCTTTCCAAATTGAAAACGCATTTCCATCATGCTGAAGTAAAACGAATATATCCTCTTTAATGGCTTGTTGTAACAGACATATCATCATTTTCTCTCCTTTGTAACTCTCTCTCTCTTGATCTGAAAACTCTGAGATAATTTTATCAACGTTCATAGCAGTCTGTGGTCTAATGTATGAAGTTTCAATGCTTTCCCACGCTCTTAGATGGTTTGCCTGAACCCAATTCTCAAACCGATTCTTCCAAACATGATACTCTTCCATTCCCATAAGTTTCGGGGGGTTTTGCATTGTTCCTGTTTCGTTTTCTAAATTCATATTCTTAGCAATGTCAGCCGGAGTAGTCGGTGTAGCAAACGCATTGTAAAAATCGTTGTCCATGTTTTAATAGCACGTATTACAAAACAGACATCTTTCGAGCGAAATAACCAATTCGAGCGAAATCACCAAGCAATTTCAAGCGAAATCCCAACTATGATCTCTGGAGCGGAATCACCAAATAGAGTTTGGAGTGGAATCTGTCACAAGATAATCTGGAGCGAAATCACAAAATAAATTGGAGCGAAATCAAAATTTTGGCAGTCTGGAGTGAAATCACAAGTATGTAGGAGCGGAATCAGAAGTATGTAGGAGCGAAATCTCTTATTTGATGAACTGGAGCGGAATTACTAGGAACCCTGGAGCGAAATCAGCAGGTATTTGGAGCGAAATCAGACTTTCTCGAGCGAAATCAGAAATGGTTCGGAGGTCCATTTTTGTCCTTTTTACTGCGAATTTTGGTCTCAAACTTTCAGGGATTTGTTAATAGGCACTTATACACAGTCTGTGAAAAATTGAACAGGTTTTAACCGTTAAATCTCGTTTTGTTGAAAAGAAGGTGTAGAAAAACAGATATTTCCAGCTGAGCTCCTCCTCCTGAGCTCTGATACTACTTGAAGGATCGTTTGCTGACCCGAACGAGTCGTTCAGAGGAGTTTTTATCAATTTCAGGTGCGGAAAACAAGAAACTGACGTAGAAACAGCTAGCAATTCACTTAAATCACTGATTTGATTGATATTACAGCTTGTACAATCAAATGGAAAACCGGCAGCACCTCGGTATCCGTAAACAAGAACGATTACATATGATTTCGCTCATAAGCTATTTATAGCAACATGATTCCGCTCGAGAGTACCCACATACAGTTGGAGCGGAATAGCTAAGTAGTGATTCCGCTCGAAAGTGTCCACATGACATTTCGGGCGGAATTAGCATTAGGAGCGAAATCAGCTTCTAAACAACCTAAACTTTAACATTTTCTCGTTCTACGCGCCCTGATCTATACGACCTATTCTAAGACTCGATACAAGACGAAGTCGACAGATGTATGCACCAACACAATCAGACGGGAACAAGGGGTTCAGTACTTCGAATTTCTGTCAGACATTAAAACCCTCCCGTGGTGGGATGTTGAAGAATTGGTGCAAACAAAGAACATCAACCAATTTTATCATGGCTTGGGTGTAAAGCAACATGATCAATACTTGTGGAATTACATTAAGCTGCAAGCAAAAGAAAGATTTCCAGATTGGAAGCCGCAGTTTCCAAAACAAATTGTCACTATTTTGGAATCAGGAGAGATGGATATTACGTTGGATATCAAGCCGCCGAGATGTTTGAAAAATATGCCGCTACGTGCTATGGAGCAAGATTTCTATGAAGACTTTCAGGATTGGATGTACAACCAAAGCACAGCGGAAGCGGTGATCTCTCTGTATGACAAGTCCACTGGTATATCAAGAAGGATCAGCGTGTTGGATCCTATGTGGCTGGTGAACTGCTCCAAAAAGGATATTGACTGCTTATTCTACAACAAGACTGTCTACGAAAAGCTAGATAAAGTTCAAGCTATGCAGTACCAGAAATTAGTGGATTTGTGCTACGCAAAAGACATCAACTCTGGCAGATACTGGAAATCAAAGTGGAAAGACTTAGAGATTGATGAATTCTTGAAGAAGTACAAGCGCAGTCAGAGATTTAAAGAGATTGCTGATAAAGCTTCGAGACTTGGAAGGTACAAGCTGATGAGACCTCCTCCAACTGACCAGACACAGATTGAAAAGGAAGAAAACAAGATCCTAAGGTATGATAGGAAGCGTGATGGTGACCCTGAATACAGAAAATACTGGAATGAAGTTGGTAGGCCTCTCAGGCGAAAGATGCTTGAAGAAAGAGAAGAAAAGAGACGACAGAGAGCTAAGGAAAGAAGGCACAGCAGGAAGACAGATTGAAGACTATGCAGGAAGGAACTACAACTACATCCAAGGGGGAGTCTGTTAGTACATATGTCTGTAGCTTCCGTCTACATCGAGTCTTGTATATTTTATGTTGTGTATGTATTTTTGTATATGTATGAACATGTATGTATGTTTGTGTCAAGACAACTCAGGGAACGGTGCTGAAATGTAAAAGTGAAATCCGTCGGACGAAGTATGTCATCCGATCGGAAGGCCATCTGATCGGATGACCATCCGATCGGGTGACACTTATACCCTCCCTAGTTGCCTATAAATAGCAGGTTAGTGCTAGAACTTAGAGACTTTTGGTTGTTCATTGTAAAGAAACTCTGCTTGTCTGACTTTCTACCGGAACCTCTGTATTTCACTATCTTGAATAGAATTCAGACGCGTTAAACGTTGAACTTGTCGTTTTTGATTCTTTGACATTATCAAGGGATTCCGCACCTTGATTCTGATCGATCCAGCCACGTTCTACTCGAACAGATCCTGAGATAAAGGCCTAACAAGTATAATACCACAGATATCAATAAGTATAAAGACCTAGTATCTCACAATCAGGCAACCTCTCAAACGAAATTTCGGAGGTTATCCATATATCCAAGAGATGTTCCCCACGAGAGAAGTAAGCTATTGATATTTAGGTTTATATCTTGAAATCAATTTACTGAATGTGTAAAAACCTACTAGCATATCTTCAGTGAGACCGTTTATCACACTTGACTTTCCATTTCTTTAGCGTACTGTGATTGTCTACTGATGTACTATCATTTCCTCTTTTTACACTAACTCTTTTTGAATTTTATCATGTTTTGACTTTTTCAAATTTTCAAATGCTTTTGTATATTAAAAATTTTTACTCCCCCTAAAATCCAAAACATTTAACGAAAATTTGACAAACCCATGCAGATAGCTTCATCTCGCCATCCATTTCTGCTTCACATCTCTGTTTATCTCACATTCACCCCTATGATTTACAAACCACTTGATTATAACATTTTGAAACCATTTTTCAATCTAGTTTTATCATGTGTTTATTCAGCCGTGAGGGTTTCGGTGTATTCAATCAACAATTTTTGAAAATTTTTTATTTTTAACAAATTAAAAACAAACATGTTTTTTCATTTTTCAATTTTTGACAAAATAAAAACAAATTTTTTAGATTTTAAATTTTTCTATTTTTAGGGTTTTTGCCAGGCTGCTCTTCTCCTCGTGTTGACATTCAGCTGTCTTCAGAAGCACATGCACATGCAACTAACTCAATCACTTGAAAGCAACCCAGGCCTGTCTGACCTTGGGTATTGTAACACAATACAAATTTTTCAATTTCGGAAAATATTTATCATTTTTAACAAACATTTTTTCGTTCTTATTTTCAAACTTTTTGGTTGAATTGATTTTCTGTTTATCACTCACTGAAGTCTGTTTCTTGACCACCCAAATTTGTCCTTTTAAAACATTCCTTTGATAAAACCTTTAATTTTGAATGTTTTGTTTTGACAAATTAGCTTCAGGTTTCCAAAATTGGTTTGGCTTTGTCAAATCAGTCGTTGATTTCCAACTTTGTTTATTCTCAAATATGGGTGTCTTTGGTTTCCAAGTCTGTCGTGATTCAACCTTGGATGTTTTCGGCTTCCAAGTTTGTTTTGACTCAAACTTGGTTGACTTCTGTTTCTCAACCTCAACTTTCTTTTTATCAACATCAACAGGTTTCAGATTTGGACATTTGTGACCAACATGTCCAATTTGATCATATTTAAAGCATGTTTTCTTCGAAACATATTTAGCCTGTTGTTGTTGCTTTTTCTGAGCATAGAACTCTTTATTAGATTGTCATCTAAATTGGAGTTCTTTCTCTTCTTCTGAACTTGTTGTGTGAACGAATTTCATCTTTTTCTGAAAATTTGTCTTTTCAAACCGCTTCTTATGATTTTGCTTCTTTTTATAATCCAACCCAGCCTTCCAGTTTTTCTTTTTGGAACTACGGTTGTTATAAAAAGTTTTCTTGCTCGCTTTTCCGGCAAATTTTGCAATTTCAGACTTTTCGATTTCTATCAGTTTGAAAACTTTTTCAATTTTATTCGAAATCACGTTTTGAATCGAAAATTCAATGTCTGAGAATAATTTGTCTAATCCAGTCATGGTATATGTCAATCCTATTGGATCTTCATTCGCATTTTTCTCAGAATTTGAATTTTTCAAATAGTTTTTGTGAAAACTTTCCTCATCTTCATCATGTGATTCGGACTTACCTATGTTGGTAGAATCATCTCTCAAAACATTTTCAACAACCTTACTTACCACCTCTAAATCATCAACATCATCAGATTTGGTGTAAGTCACATGTCACACCCCGATTTCCACGTGTCTCACCGGTGGGCCCGGTGGGGGATTACCGTGACGATGTTGGCAACAATATAGTCAAACCACACAATTATATAATGCACAGCGGAAGCATAATTTAAATATATAATTTCAACCTCTGATTGTAATATCAAAATGTATTACAGAAGTTGAATATCCACAGTGGATCGTAAATACAGATAAAGTATTGTTCCATCAGATACTGCAATCAAGCTTGCGAGGCTTATCCCGACGCTAGGGAGCTAATACCAGCCAATTACGTTTAGGTACCTGCACTTAATCTTTTTGGGGAAAATACGTCAGTTTACACTGGTAAATACATTCAACTGACACATTTGAAAATGTTTATTAAAATTGATTTGAATGCACAAGGCACAAACTCTTTTATAACTTGGGAAAATTCATAATGATCTTGTGAACGTTTTACATGTTCTTTTATGCGTTCAGTAGCCCGGGTCGTGCCGGGTTAAAGATTTATAGACACACCACGTTTGCGTAAAACCGTAGTACAAAAACCAACGGCTACGTCTTTTAGTTTTAATGTCGACACTTTATACCGGGTGTACGCCTACACCGGGATGTCGATGGTCGTGGCCATTTCGTAAAATGATGCCGAGGATATCCGGGACAACGGTCATTAAACCCCCCAAAGGCTTATAAGCAACAAAACTGTTTAAATGAGCCGATCATATTTAATCAATTAACCACCTAAGCGATGGAATTATATAATGCTCAATCAAGCGGTATTAATATACCGTAACCCAAGCCCATATAGGGGAAATAAGTCAAAAGTATTTACCTTTGCAAGTATAAATCCTTAATTAAGATCAAGTCACCGATAGCTTTTACTGGGGCTCCTAATCTGGAACGAAGGTTTTAATTAACCTCTTAGAATCCTAACGGTCCTTGTATTAGCCGTAGCTTAAACCGGTTGATTCCGATATATAGATATGGTTAATTCGCACGAAAAGGCGAAAACCGAGAATGGAGTATGATTTAGACCCAACAAGTTCAGAGACTTGTTTTTATATGGGTCAATGGTTCATACTCTGGATTTTGGGGTTCAAATAGTATAATTTGACCCGTATCGGCTATTGCACGAAAACTAGTTCCATGAGCCGTACCGTGTGCGCAAATAGGCGAAACGGTTAACCATAAGAGTCGTACGCTTATTTCCTAAGTCAATATGCCTTAAAAGTATTTTGGTATCAGTAGGATACCTTCCGTAATGCCCGTAACGAGTTTAAGTTTATATTATGCCCCGTAGGGGCTTTTCGGTCATTTTAAAGATTTTAAAAGAGCTTTTCGGGTTCTACAGGAAATCTGAGTTTCCCGAACAGTTTATAAAGTTTAAAATACTTTATTTATTATTTAAAATCAGTGGCAACTGGAATCGGGTCAAAAGACCTTGTAGAACTCCCGTTTTGGCCAAAAAGGGCATATTCGGTATTTACCGAACCGTAGCCATAACCGCAGGTTATGAGCAAGGTAAAAATTATTAAAAATCTTTAAAATTCTCAAAATATTATTTCACCACAGTGGGTAAAAGTTTTGGTGCCGAAAACTTGGGTTAGATGAGCGTTATGCTAATTGCGCCGTTAATTACAAAACTTTCTCAAAAGTGCGCCTTTTAGCATAACTCTCATTCTAGACCTCGGATTGACGTGAAACTTTAAGGACATGCTTATAATTTAATAAGCAAGGTTTTGGTCCGTTCACGTGTCCGAAATACTCGTTTTAATTTTAAAAGGCCGTTACGGTCAACTTTTAGGCGAATGACGGAAATACGTAAAAGACTCGGATAATTCATGAACCGACCACAGAGGCGTATACCAACATGTGACCTGATCCTAAGAGAGTCCTAAGGTTTATTTATACCTCACTAAAACGGGTCAGAACTGAAGTCAAAGCAAAAGTCAAACTTTTGCGACTTTCGGCTCCGAACCGGTTCTATATAGTAAATGATCGATTCAAACGAGCGCAAACATGTTTATATACTTATTATCATGTTTTATGATTGTCAAAACAGGTTCCATAACATATACATTACAGATTATGCTTAAATCGCTAAAATAGCTTTCTGTTGACTTTTTAACCGCACGTTTGACTCGATAATTGACATAGTTAGAGTGGTGATCAGGGGGAACCATTTTAGAGGTTTAATACCCACATAAATACCAACTCATAACCATTTTTGATTCGTCATAAGACTGAACCATTTGCAAGATATTGCAATGACAACCGTTAGTTACGACGGTTGCGTTTATAGGCTATAACTATGGAAATGTGAAACCACAAGGGTTGAATTACTTACAGAAGCTTAAGAGAAGACTTAAGAACACAGGGGAAAGCTTTAGAGCTCTTGGAATGATCAGAGAAGTGAGTTTTGATGTTGTGAATGTTATGAGCACAATGGTGCTATTTATAGCCAAGAACAAGGCCCTAAATCATTACACAACATGCTACTACTGATCATGATGATGGGTAGATGTCCCCTGAGTGATATGGGTCAATTGTAGGGTGCCCATGCCTCTTTGATTAAGGTTTGATCGTTCACATGGTCCAAAAGCCAAGTAGTTACCATATTTCTGCATCTGGGCACTTTACGCGGCCCGCATGGGACTTTCCATGCTTTTTAACGCGGGTCGCCTAAAGTTCAAATAACAGACGCGAATTAGAGGAGGCTCGCGGCCCGCCTCAACTTATGTTGAAACTTCACGCGGGTCGCCTAAGGTTATATTTTCTGAATTTTTCAAATCTTTTATAATGATTACAGAATCGGGCCATTAATAACGAAATCTTTCGTAATGATTCGCCTGACCTTTCGGATTTGAAGGGGTAACTTTGCGGTTTGGCCCTCGGTTATTTACCGATAGGGGCCTCGTGTTAATTACCCGCATTATTAAGTCCCCGGTTTATTTATTAATTATATTGGAAAGCCTTAACTTTCACTGTTTACGCTTTTAACCCTTCTTTTACGAATTCGATCGTAACTTTCTCGTTTCATATCGAAACCTCGCGAAATTCATATATATTATTTTAGTGAGGGTATAATACCGTTACAAAGTCTTGGGAACGTTAAAGGGTCACTCAGAGGTATTATTAAACATGTTGACACAGTTAACCCCTGTAGTTTGTAATCTCTCACTTTCTTCCGCGTCTTAGTTTTGTACGATCTATAATTTATTTGTTTGAAGGTTTAAGCATTATTTAGGGATACTATACAGTATATTTACCCTTGTTGACATTTATAACCCTCGAATTTATATACTTTCAAGGTTTGTCAAAATTAGTCCTTTATTTATTTTAGATGCCACGTGTAAACAAATGACACGTGTTAACACATCATTGGACACAAAAATTCGAGGTGTTACATCCTCACCCCCTTAAAATAAATCTCGACCCGAGATTTACTCAAATAAATAGGGGTATTTTTCTTTCATTGTAGCTTCGACTTCCCACGTATATTCAGGACCTCTACGAGCATCCCATTTGACTTTTACAATCGGTACGTGCTTTCTGCGAAGCTTCTTCACCTGTCGATCTTCAATCGACAAAGGTTTTTCTATAAACTTTAAGCTCTCATCTATATGCACATCTGTGTGTGGAATCACCAACGATTCGTCGGCGAAGCACTTTTTGAGATTGCAGATGTGGAACACATTGTGAATTCCATTGAGCTCTTCAGGCAAGTTCAGTTTATAGGCAACTGATCCGACTCGTTCAATGACCTCAAAAGGTCCTATGTATCTCGGACTCAGCTTGCCCTTCTTGCCGAAACGCATCACCCCCTTCCAGGGTGACACCTTAAGTAATACCTTTTCACCTACTTCGAAGTGAAAATCCTTACGCTTTGGATCAGCGTAGCTCTTCTGCCTATCGCGGGCAGCCTTGAGACGTTCCCGGATCTGGACAATCTTGTCCGTTGTCTGGAAAACAATCTCTGGTCCCGACAATTGGACCTCTCCTACTTCCGCCCAACAAACAGGCGATCTACATTTCCTACCATATAATGCCTCAAAAGGCGCAGCCTTTATGCTGGTGTGGTAGCTATTATTGTAGGAGAATTCGATCAGGGGTAGATTTTTATCCCAGTTACCACCTAAATCGATCGCACATGCACGAAGCATGTCTTCTAGCGTTTGGATAGTACGCTTGTAACATTTGTGCCTGTAATCATCATGAACAGTTCAATTATCAATAAAATAATGTTATTTGATCCCAATGTTTGTTTCATTGTGTTTTACATTTTTCGTGTTTAGACTTTCGTTCAATTTCAAACTCTACATCGCTTTCTGGAGCATTATACGCAAACTGGTGCGTAAACGTACTCAGTTTAATGCGACAAATACTCCGGAACACCAACATATACTCAACGTACCTTAAATAACCTTTACATAACTTAGAAATAAGTTTTGAAGGCTTTGGTATAGCAAAAACAAGTTAATTCGCTTACAGGGACTAAACTTGACAAACTGCGAAAGTATGCCAATTTGAACTGCAACGAACATTCCGGAACATGTCCATAAGTTAAACATACCATAAATATCCTTTGCATAGCTTAGAAATAGGCTTTGAGGGGTTTGGTACGCTAAAATAAACTTTTGGATCATTCAGGGACTAAAAATGTCAAAAAGTGCATAAGTTTGCACTTTCGCGCATAACTTACGTTCTGAATACATCCGGACATCCAAAAATTTATGTAAGCATCCTTATATTATGCCTTAGTGTTTGGCATGAGAAAAATCCATTCGTCGCGTCATTTGGATCGTCTTTTGTGCTTATGCGCATTCCGTCGTAATTAAGCGAACATCGCGATCGTACGGCCAAACGAACCGACATCCGACATATTTTTGGGCATGTTTCATGTCCACAATGTTTAGGCATCATTTTTGGGCCTTAAAGGTGACTTTACAGGTCTTAAAGGGGCTGGAAATAGCTTAAAAACGCAACAGGGGCTGAATACGTAAATTCTGCAAGTGGTGCAGATCAGACGGGGCTAGGCGACCCGCGTAAGACCTGCACCCACTTTCACGCGGGCCGCGTGAACATGTCTGACAGCAGATTCTGCATTTAATGCAGAATCTGGCCTTTCGTTCGATCAAAGGGCGATGCCTTTTCACCCAAATGAAGGGCCAAGGGTCAAGTACACTGAATCTAACCCCTGGACACGTGTACGCACGAGATCAAAGCACGTTATTCGATAAAACGATCCTAACGGTTCCACCTTTCCTATAAATACCCCCCCCCCTTTTTGTGTAAAAACCCACAAATCAGATCTAAATGCTCTAAGTTGATGCTTTTGCTTCATACCTGAGCTATTGGATCTTGATTAGCACTCGGGGACCCTCCGTAAGTCTTCTTTCGCTCTTTTATTCGCTTTTCGAGTCCGAAAGTCAACGTTTTGTTGACTTTCTGCATTGACCAGCCTATGGTCGATGCGAAGTTCATGGAACTTCATAACGTGAGCATGATCACGATGGTTATGGTCCATAGTGACCATACCTACTGATCACCACGTTATCTAGGCTCAGTGACGAGTCGTAGTTTCGGCCAAAATGTGCATTCTTGCATGTTTTGTAACCAAACTACTCGTGGGCATCAAAGCCGTTTGTTTTGATGTCAAACCTGTTTTCAAACTTAGTAAAGCATGTTCTAACATGCTTAGCTCGTCACTTTTAGTTTAGTGCTTATATAGGGTCGTAAGGTAAGCGATCTAAACCATCGCTTATGCTTTCGAACCCGACCCATTTGGTCGGTCGTTAGGACCTGACCAAACACATTAGGTGACCATAGCTATAACCCTCCGAGGTTATACCTTGTGGTCACGATGTTAGGCGTTCCGAACGCGTTCTACGCGAACGACGCGTGAGGTGGCATAAGCTACCTAAACGGGTCGTGACGGACCATAAGCACTTAGGTTAAGTTTCATTTTAGTATGTAGGTTTCATTAAACCATATTACACGAGTCTCCATACTCGTTTGGTTTACGAACCCGCGTACTATCCGATCATCCGATTTGGTCCGGTGTATTAACATAGCTACCTATTAGGTGCCGTTGATATTCCGTGACCTCTCGCATTACCTGGTTATTTCACAAGAACAACAAAGCAACCTCAGGTGAGTACATAGAACCCCATCTTTTACTGTTTTCCAAACTGTTTTGGGGTGAAACACATGTGCCTATCTGTTACATTCATGCTTTTCATGTTTTCACATCATATGCCTGCTATGTTGTTAGTACATTATAGTACACGATTTTCATTACATTTTATGCTATGTATGCCCATTGTGTGCGTACTTAGTACATTGATTTACATTACATTTTCTGTTGCATATGTTTACTCAGCATATGGGCACATGCCTTCATTTTGTTATGACATTTGGTTTGTTTAACATGGGACAATACATTCATTAACACTAGCTACGCCGTTCGTTAGTAGGTAGTGGTACCATAGGAATTGACAACTCCCATTCCTGAAGTCCTGGGTTTGATAGGACTTGAAGGAATGACCGAATTCGATATACATAACTTAGATAAACCTTTAATTTGTTTAAGGGTTTATCGCCGCAGTCTCAAGGCTTGGATGTATGCATAGTTTACAATACCACATAAATGTTAATATCAATAGAGCATGCATTTCCCGCAGAACATAACGTTGATTTAAACCACGTTTTACTTCAACGACTTGTTTTGTGCATATGGTTTAAGTTGATACATTTCGCTTACCATACATGATACATTTTGGGATTTCACATTACATGATTTACATTGAACATAAACACGTCGACATTGACATATACGTTTGGTGGTTTACATTTGAACATAAACATTTGACATGGTTTACAATAACACTTGACATTTGGTTTACACATGAGCAATTTACATGGTGGATTGGTTTGGGTAAATGATTTAAGTAACATGGCGTATGTAATATGATACAAACATGGTGGATACGCCGCTGGTACTTCCTATATATAAATGTTTGTATAATATTACATATCGTGGCGTTATCTAAGTTATTTCAGTTTTGACACATTACACTTTACATAAGCAACATATTCTTCACAAGACATTATTTTCACAAACAACTTATCTTATTTAACTCATTTTACTTGGTTATTCGTTTAACCTTGCACTTATCTATACATATCGTTTGATGTTATCGTTTTTCAAATGATTTACAAAGCAAAACAAATTACAAGGTTCATGACTGACTGTTATTAAACATTCTTTAAAACTCAAGTCATGAATCCCATTTTCACAAAACCTATGTATCTCACAGGCATTTTTATGCTGACGTACCTACTTTCACATGTGTTTTCAGAAGCTATTCCATAGGACGATGATCATGACACTAGGGCGGACCTGTGCCTTAGAGCCTAAAAATGAAGTTTGAACTAGCTTAATTATGTTTTGATTTCCATACTCTATTTCCAAGACAATGTAACACCTTTGTTTATAAATAAAATACAACTTGTATGCCATGGTTGTGAAACAATTTAATTCTGTCCACGACACTCCCCGGCGTTTCCGCCGCGGTTGCATGTTATACGCGGCCGGGGTGTGACAGAAGAGTTGGTATCAGAGCCAGGTTATAGGGAATTAGGTTATTAGTAATGCTTTGACCTAGACTATAACTTTAGGACCCTAACACAAGTTATCTTGTGTTTAGAGTTTAAAACATGCACATCACCTATCCTTAGGTGATAACCACAACGGGAACTTCGGTTCCGAATCCGCTTTGAAAATTAATCGTCTGTGCTAGGATGATTGATTACTAGGTTTTGAACCCTCTATTATAAGGTTTTGAACCCCTTTGGATTTACAAAAATCCCGTCAAAGTGTTGGGTTAATAGTGTGAACACGTGCGAACTGGAAGGGTGAATGCCTGTACCCTGGGTTTTCTGTCTAAGGCTAGAGTGTTCGTACAAATCCACATAATCGGACCAGTCACTCTTACCTGGGAACTCTTGGGGTGAGTGTTCACTTATAGGCGAGCATGTCTTCGCGATACACTAATTCTGACCCATTTACTTTGACTAGACATTTCACGTCGCTTATTTGCTTTGCGATGCATAACTGCCATCTTTGCTTTTGATTGCTTCTGCTTCATCTCATTCTCTTCATCCAATCATCTCACTCGTTTCATTTCATGTTTTTCTCTTCTAGAATGCCTCCTCGACGCGACAACCAGATAGCTACTGCCGAGCTGGCGGAGATTATTGCGCAGCAGATGGCTGCTCAATTTCCGAATCTCTTTGCTCAATGGAACCAGGCCAACAACAACAATGGTACATGCAAATACAAGGATTTTAACCAGGCTAAGCCACTCAAGTTTAGTGGTTCTGAAGGAGCAACTGGGCTTCTTCAGTGGTTCGAGAGCATCGAGAACACTTTCCGTCATGTGCAGTGTCCTGACAATCGCAAAGTCGAGTTTTCTTCAAGCGTGTTTCAGAAGAGGGCTCTTACGTGGTGGAATGGGGTTATGAGAGATCAAGGGGCAGAAGTTGCTCTAGCTCAGACATGGGCTCAACTGAGAGCTCTGATGATGAGGGAGTTTTGTCCTCGTCATGAGCAACGAGCGTTGGAGAAAGAATTTGATGTGTTGAAGCAAGATAGTGGCGAACACAGGGCTTATACAGATAGGTTTGAGGAGCTGAGTCTTCTTTGCCCAAATATGGTTACCCCACTTGATAAGGCCATCGAAAGGTACATCGACGGCCTACCTGACTCAGTACAAGACATCCTTACTGGTAGCAACCCTACCACACTCCGTCAGGCAATCGAGTTATCGGCGACGTTGACTGAGTCACAGATCCGAAAGAATAAACTACACAGGAAGGGTGACAAGGGCAAGAAGCAGTCGGCTGACAAGGAGGATAGTAAGAAAGATGAGAACAAGAAGGGAAAGGACTCTGGTTCCTCAAAGAGGTCAAAGAAGCGTAAGGCTTCCCAAAATTTTGCTGTCACTGCCCAAGCAAACCAGGCAGCTCCCAACCAGCCTCCAGCAAAGAAACCCTACTCAGGAAGTGCACCTTTGTGCAATCGATGCAACAGTCACCACCAGCCACAATATCAGTGCCGTTTCTGTACTAACTGTGGGAAATCGGGTCATCTTGCCGATGTTTGTCGGTTTGCTCAGAATCACGCAGTCCAGAACCCTGCTCAACAGGTTGCTCAACAACAGGGTCAGGCTGCACGACCAAACTACCCACCAGGTGCTTGTTATAATTGTGGGGATCTGACCCACTACAGAAATCGGTGTCCAAGGCTAGCCAACCAGAACCAGAATGCAAACCAAAATCAGCCACAGGCTCGAGGTCGAGTCTTTAACATGAATGCACAAGAAGCACAAGCAGACAACGAAGTGGTGAACGGTACGTTCTTTATTAATAATCAGCCAGCATCTGTTCTTTTTGATTCGGGTGCCGACAAGAGTTTCGTGTCATTGTCTTTCGAGACAATGCTTCGCGTGTCTAGAATGAAACTAGGTAAACCTTTGACAGTAGAGGTTGCCAGTGGTGAACCCATTGTTCTAAATTCTGTTCTACGCGACTGCCAGTTGAATCTTAACGACCATATTTTTCCTATTGACCTCACGCCAATGCAACTTGGAAGCTTCGACGTTATAGTGGGAATGGATTGGTTATCCAAGCATCGCGCAGAGATAGTTTGTTCTGAGAAGATTGTTCGTGTACCGCTGTCGACAGGCGAGATCCTACAGGTTCGTGGTGAGAAGCCTACCGGTGGTCTCAAACTCATGTCTTGTTTTAAAGCACGGAAGTATCTGCGAAAGCACTATGTGGCCTTCTTAGCACATGTTACAGCAGATAAAGGCAAGGGTAAGTCTATTTCAGATATTCCTGTCGTTCGGGATTATTCCGAAGTATTCCCTGAAGATTTACCTGGTCTGCCTCCAGCACGCCAAGTCGAGTTCCGTATTGATCTCGTACCTGGTGCAAATCCTGTTGCCAGAGCTCCATATCGTCTTGCACCGTCCGAGATGCAAGAGTTGTCTAAACAGCTGCAGGAACTCTCCGACAAAGGTTTTATCCGTCCTAGCTTTTCACCCTGGGGTGCTCCTGTTCTCTTTGTAAAGAAGAAGGATGGATCTTTTAGGATGTGTATCGATTATCGTGAGCTTAACAAGCTTACCATCAAAAATCGATATCCCCTACCTCGCATTGATGATCTCTTCGATCAATTACAAGGCGCATCTTACTTTTCAAAGATTGATCTACGATCTGGATATCATCAGCTTCGTGTACATGAAGAAGACATTCCCAAGACAGCGTTCCGTACTCGTTATGGACATTACGAGTTCACAGTCATGCCATTCGGTTTGACTAATGCTCCTGCTGTTTTCATGGACTTAATGAATAGGGTCTGCAAGCCTTATTTAGATAAGTTCATCATCGTTTTCATTGACGACATTTTGATATATTCTAAGACGCGAGCTGATCATGAGCAACATCTTCGTCTTACATTGGAACTCCTAAAGAAAGAACAACTTTTCGCCAAATTCTCCAAGTGTGAATTCTGGCTTAAAGAGGTTCAATTCTTAGGACATATTGTCAACGAACAAGGTATTCATGTAGATCCCTCCAAGATCAGTGCGATCAAGGATTGGGATACACCTACTACCCCTACTGAAGTTCGTTCTTTTCTTGGTCTAGCGGGTTACTACCGCCGCTTCATAGAAAATTTCTCGAAGATTGCAGTTCCTCTAACTGCTCTAACTCAGAAGAACAAGCCATTTGATTGGGGAGTCAAACAAGAGGAAGCGTTTCAGACTTTGAAACAAAATTTTTGCGACGCGCCTGTCCTAACATTGCCTGAGGGCAACGATGATTTCGTCGTTTATTGCGACGCATCCAAATTAGGCCTTGGCTGCGTCCTGATGCAAAGAAACAAAGTCATAGCATACGCATCAAGGCAGTTGAAGATACATGAGAAGAACTACACCACTCATGATCTTGAGTTGGGTGCAGTTGTCTTCGCTCTTAAGATTTGGAGACACTATTTGTACGGAACAAAATGTGTGGTTTTCACTGACCACAAAAGTCTTCAACATATCTTCAATCAAAAGGAACTCAACATGAGGCAAAGACGTTGGGTTGAACTTCTAAACGACTACGACTGCGAGATTCGCTACCATCCTGGTAAGGCGAATGTCGTAGCCGATGCATTGAGTCGCAAGGAACGTGTTAAGCTTCATTGTGTACGTGTCCAATCTGTTGTTCAAACCGATATCCAAGCCCGTATTTCTCAGGCTCAACAAGCTTGTGTTTCACAAGGTTTAATGGATAAGGAATTTCCTTATCACATAACACCTGCTCTTGAACTGAAAGACAATGGATCGTACTATTTCATGGACCGTTTGTGGGTCCCAAGCCAAGATGATCTTCGTACCTTGCTTATGGATGAAGCCCATAAGTCTCGTTATTCCATTCATCCTGGCTCAGATAAGATGTATAAGGATCTTCGTATTCAGTATTGGTGGACTGGTATGAAGAAAGACATTGCCTTATACGTATCCAAATGCCTTACTTGTCTTAAGGTTAAGGCAGAACATCAGCGTCCTTCTGGTTTATTGGAACAACCGGAGATCCCAGTTTGGAAATGGGAAAACATTACTATGGATCTCATTACTAAACTCCCACGCACAAAGAAAGGTCACGATGCCATCTGGGTAGTCGTTGATCGTCTTACCAAGTCAGCACATTTCTTGCCAATCCGTGAGGATTATTCAGCTGACAGACTTGCTCAAATCTACGTAGATGAAATTGTAGCTAGACATGGTGTTCCTTTGAGCATCATTTCTGACAGAGATGCTCGTTTCACTTCTCATTTTTGGAGAACCATGCAATCTGCTATGGGGTCCCAACTTAATCTGAGCACAGCTTATCATCCGCAAACGGATGGTCAATCTGAAAGAACAATCCAGACACTGGAGGATATGCTTAGAGCTTGTGTGATAGACTTTGGTGGTAGTTGGGATTCACATCTTCCATTGATTGAATTCTCCTACAACAACAGTTATCACTCCAGCATCAACATGGCTCCTTTCGAGGCTCTCTATGGTCGAAAATGTCGTTCACCAGTCTGCTGGAATGAGATCGGTGAGGCTCAACTTACTGGACCTGCCCTCATTTTAGAGACAACAGAAAAGGTAAAGAAAGTTCGTGATAACCTTCAGACAGCTAGAAGCCGTCAAAAGAGTTACGCGGACCTAAAACGCAAACCCTTGGATTTTCAAGTCGGTGATCGAGTATTACTTAAGGTCTCACCTTGGAAAGGTGTGATCAGATTCGGAAAGAAAGGAAAACTTGCACCTAGATATGTTGGACCATTCAAGATCGTCGAAAGAATCGGTAAGGTAGCCTACAGACTTGAGTTACCTCCTGAACTTGGAAATATTCATCCAACCTTTCACGTGTCCAATCTCAAGAGGTGTTTAGCTGATGAAAACCTCCACATACCGCTTGACGAAATTCGTGTTGATAAAACACTGAAGTTTGTTGAGAAACCGGTAGAAATCATGGAACGTGAAGTCAAGTGGCTTAAACGCAAGCGCATTCCTTTGGTCAAGGTTCGTTGGGAATCTAAGCGTGGGCCCGAGTTTACTTGGGAACGTGAAGATCAAATGAAGGCAAAATATCCGCATCTTTTTCAATCAGTTTCCTCTAAATAAATTTCGGGACGAAATTTCCACAAGTAGGGGAGACTGTAACATTTGTGCCTGTAATCATCATGAACAGTTCAATTATCAATAAAATAATGTTATTTGATCCCAATGTTTGTTTCATTGTGTTTTACATTTTTCGTGTTTAGACTTTCGTTCAATTTCAAACTCTACATCGCTTTCTGGAGCATTATACGCAAACTGGTGCGTAAACGTACTCAGTTTAATGCGACAAATACTCCGGAACACCAACATATACTCAACGTACCTTAAATAACCTTTACATAACTTAGAAATAAGTTTTGAAGGCTTTGGTATAGCAAAAACAAGTTAATTCGCTTACAGGGACTAAACTTGACAAACTGCGAAAGTATGCCAATTTGAACTGCAACGAACATTCCGGAACATGTCCATAAGTTAAACATACCATAAATATCCTTTGCATAGCTTAGAAATAGGCTTTGAGGGGTTTGGTACGCTAAAATAAACTTTTGGATCATTCAGGGACTAAAAATGTCAAAAAGTGCATAAGTTTGCACTTTCGCGCATAACTTACGTTCTGAATACATCCGGACATCCAAAAATTTATGTAAGCATCCTTATATTATGCCTTAGTGTTTGGCATGAGAAAAATCCATTCGTCGCGTCATTTGGATCGTCTTTTGTGCTTATGCGCATTCCGTCGTAATTAAGCGAACATCGCGATCGTACGGCCAAACGAACCGACATCCGACATATTTTTGGGCATGTTTCATGTCCACAATGTTTAGGCATCATTTTTGGGCCTTAAAGGTGACTTTACAGGTCTTAAAGGGGCTGGAAATAGCTTAAAAACGCAACAGGGGCTGAATACGTAAATTCTGCAAGTGGTGCAGATCAGACGGGGCTAGGCGACCCGCGTAAGACCTGCACCCACTTTCACGCGGGCCGCGTGAACATGTCTGACAGCAGATTCTGCATTTAATGCAGAATCTGGCCTTTCGTTCGATCAAAGGGCGATGCCTTTTCACCCAAATGAAGGGCCAAGGGTCAAGTACACTGAATCTAACCCCTGGACACGTGTACGCACGAGATCAAAGCACGTTATTCGATAAAACGATCCTAACGGTTCCACCTTTCCTATAAATACCCCCCCCCCTTTTTGTGTAAAAACCCACAAATCAGATCTAAATGCTCTAAGTTGATGCTTTTGCTTCATACCTGAGCTATTGGATCTTGATTAGCACTCGGGGACCCTCCGTAAGTCTTCTTTCGCTCTTTTATTCGCTTTTCGAGTCCGAAAGTCAACGTTTTGTTGACTTTCTGCATTGACCAGCCTATGGTCGATGCGAAGTTCATGGAACTTCATAACGTGAGCGTGATCACGATGGTTATGGTCCATAGTGACCATACCTACTGATCACCACGTTATCTAGGCTCAGTGACGAGTCGTAGTTTCGGCCAAAATGTGCATTCTTGCATGTTTTGTAACCAAACTACTCGTGGGCATCAAAGCCGTTTGTTTTGATGTCAAACCTGTTTTCAAACTTAGTAAAGCATGTTCTAACATGCTTAGCTCGTCACTTTTAGTTTAGTGCTTATATAGGGTCGTAAGGTAAGCGATCTAAACCATCGCTTATGCTTTCGAACCCGACCCATTTGGTCGGTCGTTAGGACCTGACCAAACACATTAGGTGACCATAGCTATAACCCTCCGAGGTTATACCTTGTGGTCACGATGTTAGGCGTTCCGAACGCGTTCTACGCGAACGACGCGTGAGGTGGCATAAGCTACCTAAACGGGTCGTGACGGACCGTAAGCACTTAGGTTAAGTTTCATTTTAGTATGTAGGTTTCATTAAACCATATTACACGAGTCTCCATACTCGTTTGGTTTACGAACCCGCGTACTATCCGATCATCCGATTTGGTCCGGTGTATTAACATAGCTACCTATTAGGTGCCGTTGATATTCCGTGACCTCTCGCATTACCTGGTTATTTCACAAGAACAACAAAGCAACCTCAGGTGAGTACATAGAACCCCATCTTTTACTGTTTTCCAAACTGTTTTGGGGTGAAACACATGTGCCTATCTGTTACATTCATGCTTTTCATGTTTTCACATCATATGCCTGCTATGTTGTTAGTACATTATAGTACACGATTTTCATTACATTTTATGCTATGTATGCCCATTGTGTGCGTACTTAGTACATTGATTTACATTACATTTTCTGTTGCATATGTTTACTCAGCATATGGGCACATGCCTTCATTTTGTTATGACATTTGGTTTGTTTAACATGGGACAATACATTCATTAACACTAGCTACGCCGTTCGTTAGTAGGTAGTGGTACCATAGGAATTGACAACTCCCATTCCTGAAGTCCTGGGTTTGATAGGACTGGAAGGAATGACCGAATTCGATATACATAACTTAGATAAACCTTTAATTTGTTTAAGGGTTTATCGCCGCAGTCTCAAGGCTTGGATGTATGCATAGTTTACAATACCACATAAATGTTAATATCAATAGAGCATGCATTTCCCGCAGAACATAACGTTGATTTAAACCACGTTTTACTTCAACGACTTGTTTTGTGCATATGGTTTAAGTTGATACATTTCGCTTACCATACATGATACATTTTGGGATTTCACATTACATGATTTACATTGAACATAAACACGTCGACATTGACATATACGTTTGGTGGTTTACATTTGAACATAAACATTTGACATGGTTTACAATAACACTTGACATTTGGTTTACACATGAGCAATTTACATGGTGGATTGGTTTGGGTAAATGATTTAAGTAACATGGCGTATGTAATATGATACAAACATGGTGGATACGCCGCTGGTACTTCCTATATATAAATGTTTGTATAATATTACATATCGTGGCGTTATCTAAGTTATTTCAGTTTTGACACATTACACTTTACATAAGCAACATATTCTTCACAAGACATTATTTTCACAAACAACTTATCTTATTTAACTCATTTTACTTGGTTATTCGTTTAACCTTGCACTTATCTATACATATCGTTTGATGTTATCGTTTTTCAAATGATTTACAAAGCAAAACAAATTACAAGGTTCATGACTGACTGTTATTAAACAATCTTTAAAACTCAAGTCATGAATCCCATTTTCACAAAACCTATGTATCTCACAGGCATTTTTATGCTGACGTACCTACTTTCACATGTGTTTTCAGGAGCTATTCCATAGGACGATGATCATGACACTAGGGCGGACCTGTGCCTTAGAGCCTAAAAATGAAGTTTGAACTAGCTTAATTATGTTTTGATTTCCATACTCTATTTCCAAGACAATGTAACACCTTTGTTTATAAATAAAATACAACTTGTATGCCATGGTTGTGAAACAATTTAATTCTGTCCACGACACTCCCCGGCGTTTCCGCCGCGGTTGCATGTTATACGCGGTCGGGGTGTGACAACGCTCACTTTGACCGTCCGTCTGTGGATGGTAAGCCGTACTAAAGTTCAAACGCGTGCCCAAAGATTGCTGGAAACTCTTCCAGAAGTGTGACGTGTATCTAGTATCCCTGTCGGAGATAATAGACACAGGTATGCCGTGTAAGGCCACAATCTTATCAACATAAAGTTGGGCTAACATATCGGAGCTATACGTCTCCTTGATGGGTAGAAAATGAGCTGATTTAGTCAGCCTATCAACTATGACCCATATTGTATCGTTTCCTTTCCTGGTCTTGGGTAACCTGGTTATGAAGTCCATAGTTACGCATTCCCACTTCCACTCGGGAAGTTCAGGCTGTTGTAGCAAGCCAGACGGCTTTTGGTGCTCGGCTTTGACTTGAGCACAAGTCAAGCACTTTGCTACATGGGCGGCTACAGACTTTTTCAAGCCTATCCACCAATAATTTGCCTTTAAGTCTTGGTACATCTTATCAGCACCAGGATGGACTGAGTATTTGGAACTATGGGCTTCCTGGAGAACAACATCACGTAGTCCTCCGTAAACTGGAACCCATATACGTCCATTCAGTCTTAGGATTCCATCCTTGCTAAGAGTCAACTGCTCCTCAGTTACTCCCAGCTTTTCATTAGGATAATTAGCTTCCAACACAGCCTCTCGCTGTGCAGCCAAAATCCTTTCAATCAAATTATTTTTAACTTCAATGCTCTTGGCATTGATTCGAATGGGTTTTACCCTTTCTTTTCTGCTCAACGCATCGGCGACTACATTCGCCTTGCCGGGATGGTACCTGATTTCGCAGTCATAATCATTCAGGGTTTCCATCCAACGGCGTTGCCTCATGTTCAACTCTTTCTGATTGAACAGGTGCTGGAGGCTTTTGTGATCTGAATAAATCACAAATTTAATACCATAAAGGTAGTGCCTCCACAACTTTAGTGCAAATACAACGGCACCCAACTCCAAATCATGGGTGGTGTAATTCTTTTCATGCACCTTTAATTGCCTTGAAGCATAGGCAATCACCTTGCCCTTCTGCATAAGAACATACCCCATGCCTGTATGTGATGCATCGCAGTAAACTACGAATTCATCTGTACCTTCCGGTAATGTCAACACAGGTGCGTTGCTTAGCTTCTGCTTCAGTATTTCAAAGGACTCTTGCTGCTTCGGGCCCCAAATGTACTTTTCTTTCTTCTTGGTCAAGGAAGTCAAAGGCGCAGCAATCCTTGAAAAATTTTCAATAAATCTCCGGTAGTATCCTGCTAAAACCCAGGAAGCTACGGATTTCGGTAGGCGTCTTTGGCTCTTGCCAGTTCATGACTGCCTCTACCTTAGCGGGATCCACTTGGATACCACGCTCACTCACAACGTGTCCTAAAAACTGAACTTCTCGTAGCCAGAATTCACATTTCGAGAATTTGGCGTAGAGTTTCTCACGCTGTAGTAATTCGAGAATGCAACGGAGGTGCTTCTCGTGGTCATCTTGATTCTTGGAATATATAAGGATATCGTCGATGAAGACTATGACGAATTTGTCCAAGTATGGCTTGCAAACGCGATTCATGAGATCCATGAACGCAGCCGGTGCATTTGTGAGCCCAAAAGGCATCACTAGGAACTCGTAATGACCATAGCGAGTCCTAAATGCAGTCTTGTGTACATCTTCATCTCTGACCCTTAGTTGATGATAACCCGACCTTAAGTCGATCTTGGAGAAGTAGCTTGCTCCTTGCAGCTGGTCGAACAGATCATCGATCCTTGGTAAAGGATATCTATTCTTTATGGTAACTTTATTCAGCTCTCTATAGTCGATGCACAACCGCATTGATCCGTCCTTCTTCTTTACAAATAGGACAGGAGCTCCCCAGGGAGATGAACTAGGTCTGATAAAACCTTTCGCCAGCAGTTCATCCAACTGGGTCCTCAGTTCTTTCATTTCCGTTGGCGCTAATCTGTAAGGTGCTCTTGCTATCGGAGCTGCTCCAGGAATGATGTCAATTCTGAACTCCACTTGTCTATCTGGTGGCAAACCAGGTAGTTCTTCAGGAAAAACCTCGGGGTATTCAGAAATGACAGGAAGATCCTCGATCTTCGGCTTTGGTTCTTCAATTATCACTTGAGCCATGTAAATTACACAGCCTCTGTTCAAACACCTCGAAGCTTTCAGCATAGATACGTCTTCGGGCAATCCGTAATGCGTATCCCCTCGAATGGTAAGAGATTCACCACTCGGAGTCTTTAAAACTATTTGCCGCTTGCCGCAAATGATTTGGGCCTGGTTATGGGATAACCAGTCCATGCCTAGCACGATGTCAAAACCCGCAAGTTTGAAAGGAAGTAGAGATAAAGGAAAAGAATGGTTCCTAATGGATATTTCACATCCTTCTAGAATAGTAGAGACGGTTTCTATCGTGCCGTCTGCTAACTCTACTTCGTATTTCACGTCAAGGGTTTTGATTGGCATATTTAGTAGTTGGCAAAATTTCTGGTCTACAAAGGACTTGTCAGCGCCAGAATCGAACAGTACTCTTGCAAATATATTATTTACGAGAAAAGTACCTGTAAGCACATTGTCGTCCTTGACCGCTTCCTTTGCATCCAAGCGAAAAATTCTCGCATTTGATTTCTTCGTTTCTTCCGCCTTCTTGGCATACTTCGGGCAATTGCTCTTTATGTGCCCCTTTTCATTACAATTATAGCAGGTTGCGTCCTTTATCTTTTTGCACTCCACTGTCTTATGCTCCTTGGACTTGCATAGCCCACAGGGTGGAGTCCTTTGTTGCGACTGTGAACTAGACGCAAACCTACACTTCCCGGAGTGAGGTTTCTTGCAGACCTTGCAGTAAGGTCTTCCATCAGCTTGCCCCTCCTTCTTTGCCTCCGACCCTTTCTTGCCCTCACCGTTTCCACGGTGCTTTTTACCAGACTTTCGTGAGGTATCATCCTCACGCTTTCGCTTTTCAGCCTCCTTGCTCCTTTGTGCCCTCAGACGGACAGCATCAAGTGTAAGAGACAAGGAGAGGTCAGTAACTGACCTGAAGGTCGTCGGCCTAGAGGCCTTTACGCTGGCCTTGATCGCCGGCTCTAAGCCCCCAATGAATCGGGCAATCCTTCTAGGTTCTGGTGTCACAAGATATGGCACCAGGCGTGACATAGTGTTAAAGCTTGTCAGATAAGCTTGACAATCCAGGTTTGTCATCACTAGTGAGACAAAATCAGCCTCAATCTTCTCAACCTCGTGCTGAGGGCAGTAGTTTTCTTTTATGAGGGTAATAAACTCCCCCCATGACATTTTGTACAAGGCAGACTTACCTGAAGCCTGCACCAGAGCTCTCCACCATGCCAGGGCCTCGCCCTTGAATGACTGGGACACAAACTTAACCACGTCCCTCTCAGCGCACCCGCTGATGTCCACAATCGTGTCCATCTCGTCCAGCCAGGTGATACAATCAACCGCACCTTTCTCCCCTGTAAATTCACGGGGCTTACATGATACAAAGTATTTGTAGGTGCAACCCTTAGCACTGGACGCATCAGTGTATTCTCTATCGCGATGAACGTTGTGCTCAGTAGACGAATGCTTGTCGTCATCTTTCTTGGGTTCAGAGGGTGGTTTGGAGTGTGTCTTTGGTTTAGAGGGTGGCTTTGACACAGATCTGCCATGAGACTCAGTATTTTGACGATCAATAGCTGTCTGGACAGCATTGTTGATCAGAGCCTTTAGCTGTGCGCCTGTCAAATGTACTGACGCATTGTCATAGTCATCTTCATTCGTGTGGCTGTTCTCTCCATTGGGATCCGCCATTGTAACTTGAATCTGTTACAGAAGATAACAAAATTTTAATTTAGGAGATTATTATGTGATTGTCTTTTATGACCATTTGTCAACCATGGTACAGAGACCATATTTGGTTAACTTTTTATTTCATTAAATATTAGGATTTGAATATATCCTATTTTAACTATATAAATAGTATGGGCGGCATAAAGCTTAATTACGATGATGTTTTATAATATTAGCCGAGATTCCAGAGAATCAAAGGCATAGAGAGTTGAACCGTAGTTCTTTTATCTCTTTCTGACAGAGAGTCATAGACTACCACTGCCTTTTGTCTTTATAAGACAATTATTATGGCCCATAGGCACTACACCTCTAATGGATGTCTTAATATGGTTGGCCCGTAGGCACTACATCACTAATGGATGTTTTGATAATATTGGCCCGTAGGCACTACATCACTAATGGATGTTTTAATAATACTGGCCCGTAGGCACTGCATCACTAATGGATGTTTTAATAATACTGGCCCGTAGGCACTGCATCACTAATGGATGTTTTCATAATATTGGCCCGTAGGCATTGCATCACTAAATGGACGTCTTTATAGTACTGGCCCGTAGGCATTGCATCACTAAATGGATGTCTTTATAATATTGATCACCTTCATTGGTGATTTAACCCACGATCTATATATCATTTAGTTGGGTTTTGAAATCCTCAAAGGATTATTGTATAAGAATGACGTGCGTGATTATAACGAATCACATCTGCCATGAATGTTAACATGCGTACAGAGGTTAACAGGGAATCAGAATCTTTTCAGCTAGGTCGTACCATCTTGACTGATCTTAAAAGACCCCAAGCTAGGTTTCACCCCCTTAAGATTCTTTATTAGGCAGATCAATATAAAAGGAATGGTTTTGATTTATTTTTATATATATTAAAACAAAACTCATAACATACATTCCGAAATTTCAAATACAATTACATATTGCCCTAAACGGGTCTTTCAAATAATACATACCTCCAGAGAGGTTTAAAATAAGTGACAAGTCCACGCAGGGACTAATACAAGATAGGTGTCCATGCAAGGACTAAAGATAAGTCCACGTAGGGACTGAAATACGATAAGTTGTCCACACAGGGACTTATTTCAAAATAGAAATTACATTCGTACTACTATTAAGGGCTAGTGGTCACGTTTCTTCTTTTTGCCCTTTAGTAGATTCGCCAAGCCCTTGAGAAATCCTCGGTGGCTTTTCTTTTCTTCCTCGAACTCTCTCTCCACACGATCTAGTCGATGGAGTATTTCTTCCTGTTCAGGAGGAGAAAAACGTGGTTGCGGCGCTTGATGCGGAACTGGAGGTCTGGGAGGTATTGGATACCCATGAGCTGAGTAGTCCGGTGGTCCCATGTTTCCATGTGCTCCGTCAGGGTAGCGCGCATTATATCTAGCCGACACCACATATGGGTCGCGCTCATAGCCGTAGTTGTATTGTGCTTGTGATGGTTCAAACGGGTTGTAAGCCGTTGGACCTGTGTAAGCTGGTATGGGTTGGTCATACCCAAATGGTGGCGAATTTCGTGCAGTAGGTGCGGAGTTCGCTTCTTGTATAGGACTTGAAGGTCCTTCTTCATGTAGTGGCGGATAGTGGCTACTACTAGAATGTCGAGGAGTGCTGAAGTGGTTACCCCCTCCTCCTCGTGTAGACATACGAGCATTGGTCCTCCTACGCCTCGGCGGATCAGGTATTACTGGTTGTGCCGGTGGCGGAGGTGGTGGCGTAACTGCCTCAAAGCGTGAATCCTCAGATGGATCCTGTGGATGTCTCGGTTGCGATGTCTGATGAGATGGTGTGTTGTACCACTCATGTCGGTCAAACAAGGCCATAAAGCTGTCTGGGCCTTGATACTGCGGTCCATGATATGAAGATCCATCAGATACTTCTATCGGATGCGTGGGCGTACCACGAGCTGGTTCAGTTGGATCCTCATCTTCCTCCATGGGATCTTCAGAAAAATGGTCTTGTGGCCCTAGTGGAACAAAACCTGAAGGTTCCTGTATGTAGTCAGCCGGATTAAACTGGGCTACGTAGTATGGACTAGGGTCGTCGTAGTTCCGGTGCGAAACCGAACGTTGTAGAGGTATGAAGGAAGGTTGTGGATTGTTGGGATTATTTTCTGAATCTGGCCCAAAGGAGTGCCGGTAGGATGGCGTCGAGCTGTGCGAAGTGGAATGCCTCGCTGGTTCGTAAAGATCTCTTCGTCGTTGTGGTTCTTCGCTTCGTGTCATCGAAGGATGTCTTGTACCAGATGGTCCAGCTTCTTGATCGTGATGTGTCACGATTTCTCCTCGGCCTCTTCGTCCCCTTCCTCTTCCTCGGAATATAACGGGTGGCATTTTCCTGCTCCAAAACTTATTAAAAATCAAATCGAAAATAAAGACAAAAAGGAGTATTAATCCGAATTTGTCCTAAGTTCTTGTCTAGACTCAAGTATGTGCAATTGTGTCACTGAGATTAAACACGATGCCTATTGTGTTTAATTCACTCAATGTTGGCTCTGATACCAACCTGTCACACCCCGATTTCCACGTGTCTCACCGGTGGGCCCGGTGGGGGATTACCGTGACGATGTTGGCAACAATATAGTCAAACCACACAATTATATAATGCACAGCGGAAGCATAATTTAAATATATAATTTCAACCTCTGATTGTAATATCAAAATGTATTACAGAAGTTGAATATCCACAGTGGATCGTAAATACAGATAAAGTATTGTTCCATCAGATACTGCAATCAAGCTTGCGAGGCTTATCCCGACGCTAGGGAGCTAATACCAGCCAATTACGTTTAGGTACCTGCACTTAATCTTTTTGGGGAAAATACGTCAGTTTACACTGGTAAATACATTCAACTGACACATTTGAAAATGTTTATTAAAATTGATTTGAATGCACAAGGCACAAACTCTTTTATAACTTGGGAAAATTCATAATGATCTTGTGAACGTTTTACATGTTCTTTTATGCGTTCAGTAGCCCGGGTCGTGCCGGGTTAAAGATTTATAGACACACCACGTTTGCGTAAAACCGTAGTACAAAAACCAACGGCTACGTCTTTTAGTTTTAATGTCGACACTTTATACCGGGTGTACGCCTACACCGGGATGTCGATGGTCGTGGCCATTTCGTAAAATGATGCCGAGGATATCCGGGACAACGGTCATTAAACCCCCCAAAGGCTTATAAGCAACAAAACTGTTTAAATGAGCCGATCATATTTAATCAATTAACCACCTAAGCGATGGAATTATATAATGCTCAATCAAGCGGTATTAATATACCGTAACCCAAGCCCATATAGGGGAAATAAGTCAAAAGTATTTACCTTTGCAAGTATAAATCCTTAATTAAGATCAAGTCACCGATAGCTTTTACTGGGGCTCCTAATCTGGAACGAAGGTTTTAATTAACCTCTTAGAATCCTAACGGTCCTTGTATTAGCCGTAGCTTAAACCGGTTGATTCCGATATATAGATATGGTTAATTCGCACGAAAAGGCGAAAACCGAGAATGGAGTATGATTTGGACCCAACAAGTTCAGAGACTTGTTTTTATATGGGTCAATGGTTCATACTCTGGATTTTGGGGTTCAAATAGTATAATTTGACCCGTATCGGCTATTGCACGAAAACTAGTTCCATGAGCCGTACCGTGTGCGCAAATAGGCGAAACGGTTAACCATAAGAGTCGTACGCTTATTTCCTAAGTCAATATGCCTTAAAAGTATTTTGGTATCAGTAGGATACCTTCCGTAATGCCCGTAACGAGTTTAAGTTTATATTATGCCCCGTAGGGGCTTTTCGGTCATTTTAAAGATTTTAAAAGAGCTTTTCGGGTTCTACAGGAAATCTGAGTTTCCCGAACAGTTTATAAAGTTTAAAATACTTTATTTATTATTTAAAATCAGTGGCAACTGGAATCGGGTCAAAAGACCTTGTAGAACTCCCGTTTTGGCCAAAAAGGGCATATTCGGTATTTACCGAACCGTAGCCATAACCGCAGGTTATGAGCAAGGTAAAAATTATTAAAAATCTTTAAAATTCTCAAAATATTATTTCACCACAGTGGGTAAAAGTTTTGGTGCCGAAAACTTGGGTTAGATGAGCGTTATGCTAATTGCGCCGTTAATTACAAAACTTTCTCAAAAGTGCGCCTTTTAGCATAACTCTCATTCTAGACCTCGGATTGACGTGAAACTTTAAGGACATGCTTATAATTTAATAAGCAAGGTTTTGGTCCGTTCACGTGTCCGAAATACTCGTTTTAATTTTAAAAGGCCGTTACGGTCAACTTTTAGGCGAATGACGGAAATACGTAAAAGACTCGGATAATTCATGAACCGACCACAGAGGCGTATACCAACATGTGACCTGGTCCTAAGAGAGTCCTAAGGTTTATTTATACCTCACTAAAACGGGTCAGAACTGAAGTCAAAGCAAAAGTCAAACTTTTGCGACTTTCGGCTCCGAACCGGTTCTATATAGTAAATGATCGATTCAAACGAGCGCAAACATGTTTATATACTTATTATCATGTTTTATGATTGTCAAAACAGGTTCCATAACATATACATTACAGATTATGCTTAAATCGCTAAAATAGCTTTCTGTTGACTTTTTAACCGCACGTTTGACTCGATAATTGACATAGTTAGAGTGGTGATCAGGGGGAACCATTTTAGAGGTTTAATACCCACATAAATACCAACTCATAACCATTTTTGATTCGTCATAAGACTGAACCATTTGCAAGATATTGCAATGACAACCGTTAGTTACGACGGTTGCGTTTATAGGCTATAACTATGGAAATGTGAAACCACAAGGGTTGAATTACTTACAGAAGCTTAAGAGAAGACTTAAGAACACAGGGGAAAGCTTTAGAGCTCTTGGAATGATCAGAGAAGTGAGTTTTGATGTTGTGAATGTTATGAGCACAATGGTGCTATTTATAGCCAAGAACAAGGCCCTAAATCATTACACAACATGCTACTACTGATCATGATGATGGGTAGATGTCCCCTGAGTGATATGGGTCAATTGTAGGGTGCCCATGCCTCTTTGATTAAGGTTTGATCGTTCACATGGTCCAAAAGCCAAGTAGTTACCATATTTCTGCATCTGGGCACTTTACGCGGCCCGCATGGGACTTTCCATGCTTTTTAACGCGGGTCGCCTAAAGTTCAAATAACAGACGCGAATTAGAGGAGGCTCGCGGCCCGCCTCAACTTATGTTGAAACTTCACGCGGGTCGCCTAAGGTTATATTTTCTGAATTTTTCAAATCTTTTATAATGATTACAGAATCGGGCCATTAATAACGAAATCTTTCGTAATGATTCGCCTGACCTTTCGGATTTGAAGGGGTAACTTTGCGGTTTGGCCCTCGGTTATTTACCGATAGGGGCCTCGTGTTAATTACCCGCATTATTAAGTCCCCGGTTTATTTATTAATTATATTGGAAAGCCTTAACTTTCATTGTTTACGCTTTTAACCCTTCTTTTACGAATTCGATCGTAACTTTCTCGTTTCATATCGAAACCTCGCGAAATTCATATATATTATTTTAGTGAGGGTATAATACCGTTACAAAGTCTTGGGAACGTTAAAGGGTCACTCAGAGGTATTATTAAACATGTTGACACAGTTAACCCCTGTAGTTTGTAATCTCTCACTTTCTTCCGCGTCTTAGTTTTGTACGATCTATAATTTATTTGTTTGAAGGTTTAAGCATTATTTAGGGATACTATACAGTATATTTACCCTTGTTGACATTTATAACCCTCGAATTTATATACTTTCAAGGTTTGTCAAAATTAGTCCTTTATTTATTTTAGATGCCACGTGTAAACAAATGACACGTGTTAACACATCATTGGACACAAAAATTCGAGGTGTTACATCACATCAAGGTTTTCAGGTAATTGGTCAACCATGTTCAAACCTTTTGCCACCTTTTCGTCATCATAGAACGTGTAATTATCCCTCAATGGTGGGGGCACCTGAGGATATTCTGAACCAATACCTTTTTTGTTCTTTTCAGAATCTTTGTCATCTGGTGTGATGTTGAAAATACATTCGAGAATGTACGAAGAACTATTATAACTTTGAAGTTTTGTAACAATCTTTTCTTTTTCAGCCAATTTTTGTTTTAGTTTAGCAATTTCATCAATACATTTATTTAACTCCTGTTGCTTTTCTTGATATTTGGCCTCAACAAGTCTTGTTGTTTTTAAACTTTCTGACAATCTACCGTCCATACATTTGACTTGTCTTTTCAAAGTATCATAAGCTTGTTGTATGCTATTATTTGATCATTTCATTCTCTCATATTTTTTCTGTAATTCTTGAATGATATTATCTTTTTGTAAACATTCATTACAGCTTGCTGAACACTTTTGTTTTAAAATTTCATTTTCTTTTTCAAAATCTTGACATTTCTGTGTCAGCTTTTCAACTTTTTGTTTCAAAACTTCTTCGTTTTCAATCATTTCTTTACATTTTGTTTTGAAAACTGTTTCTATTCTTGTAAACTCAATATCTCTTGATTTTAAGTTTTCGTCCTTTTCAGCACAAGCTTTGCATGTTTCTATGCATTTCGTGCACTTTTTATCAAGTTTATTGTCTGTTATCACACCTTCTTCTACTGTCTTCTGTTGACTTTCATCAGTCTCCTGCTGGTTTTTGTCAGCTTCTCATGCTGTCTTCTTCAGTTCATCTACCAGCTTCTCAACAGCTTCTTCCTTCTTCTTCTTCAACTCCATCACCTTTGGTAGAGTCGCATAGAACATCTCTTTTATATGCTTATGCAAAACCTCTTCGTAATCTTTCTCTATTGACCTTCTTGCATAAAATTGTTGACACGTTGGAATAACCGCTACCACATCTTCAATCTTCACTTTCTCGGAATAAACCATTGGATTTCCTTGTAGATCTAAGTAGCAATCTCTTTCAGCATCCCATCTATTTGCTTTCTTTGCCTCTTTAAACTGATTATACAACTTATTAATTTCATATTGAACATAATCTTTCCTCCATCTTGGATTATCAAACTCAGTCAAGATCTTGAAATGCTCGAGAATAATCTTGAAAACAAATATCAAACAAACACTTGAATTAACTTTGAAACACAAACAATAAAATCTTTGATCTGAAAATGATTCAGTTTCAGCCCAAACAATATTGAAATATAATTGACCCACTAATCAAATCCGTTTAACACTAGAAACCCAAAATCTAACAATCTTAGTCCACTTGATAAACTTTCGGCCCAAATGACTTAGATGTTCCAAACCCACTAAAAATTTCGGTCCAAAAAATCACTAATTTTATACCAACTTTCAAAGCCCAAAGTCAAAATATCTTGGCCCACTTCTAGTCTCAAACAAAAGTTATTGCCCACTTATGACCAAACGATCCAAATATTCACGGCCCAAAACACAATTCACTTGACAATTTTCAGACCAAGCGTAGTAAAACAACTCGGCCCAAATTTAAAATCTCAGCCCAATACCTTGTTTAAAATGCAGTTGCTCCAAACTCTAGTCCAACTAACTAAGAATCACAGCCCATACGCACAGATCAAATAAGTTGTATTGGCCCAAAGAGAAAATTTTCAACCCAAATTATAGCCCACTTATACAAATTTAGAATCCAAATGATGATCTCAGTCCAAATTCTACTTGAGATAACCAAGTCCACTTGATTCGTTGAGACAATTTGTCCAATGAACTGTCAACGAAAACCCAAAATTCTTATACTCAAGATGCGTCGTCGCTTATTTTTAATATTCAACCATTGAACTATTGCCAACCCTTCAATTTGTCGCAAATAATATCGTTCTTTCTTTCTTCTTCAGCAACAACAAGATTACAACTAAACCAGAGCCGTTCCAACGTTTTTGGAGGCCCTAACCAAACTACAGAGGTGAGGCCCTTTGAATGGGTAGAAAGAAAATGCCGGTTCTGCTTTTTTCCTTCTAAGTCTCAGTCGCAAGCACAATATCAAAAGTCAAAGATTCAAAGTATCAATTAGGAACTTAGGGAGAACAGTGATTAAGTGAATCGCAATATATAGAGATCACTATAAAAAATAGCGGTTAAACGACCTAGATTATCCTTGCGACACCATTAATTTCACGTCTAATTTTTCCTCAATCGACAACACAATTGAGCAAAATGGGCAAGTGCGATGTTAGAGTTAGTGAAAATAAAGATGGCGACCTAAATTAAATACGAATTGCAAATTGGTTGGAGTTGGAATTAAGCTCTTTTATTTAAAAATCGGTTATTTATTTGGGTTTAATGCATAATACACATGCTATATAAAGATTTTTAAAATATTTGGAGGCCCTATTTTTTGGAGGCCCTAGGCCGTTGCCTAGATTTAGAAGCCTATAGGGACGGCTCTGAACTAAACAAATACCAAATCAGTTCTTCTTCTATTCAGATTCAAACAAACAAGCTTGCACCTTCAGATCTAAAACTAGCTCAAATATGAAACGAATGATGCTCTATGTTTTTGATGATCCTCACTAGTATATCAAATCTAATGCGATAATATGAACAATAAACTCAGATTAGATCCAAATCCAGTCGTTCAAACTATCGAAAATCATCAAATCAGTCTTATATCTATTCAATTCAGTCAGAAAATTTCAAACAACACACCAAATCAAGATCAAATTCAGTCCGAATTCACTGAAACTCGTTCAAAAACAACTCCATTACATTCTGTAACAATTCAGATCTGCAAAAAAAAAAAAAAAATATCGTGATATGCCTTTCGGATGACAACTATTTCATTTTACTTGTTTCTAATGTGGCCTTTTTTTATATATAAAATTGCACTGATTGTAATAAATTTACAATGTAAAACTCAAAATCTTCAATGTTTTAACAGATTTTATCACATCAAAGCAATTCAGATCATACTTATAATGTCTGAAATGTTCGAACAACACACCAAAAATTGTCCAAAATCAAGTAAAACAGTCCAAAATCAATTCAATTCAGTTCGAAACTCAATCGAATCAATCCGAAACTGTAGACACTTTAACCGAAAGTCACTGTTTCAGTCCGAAATTATCTGAATCATAACCAAAGAACATCTAAATTTCAACTGAAACAGTTAATTCGATCTGAAACAGATCAAAAACAAGATTTAAACTCCTTCACAGCACATCAAATATCAATCAAAACACATTTGATTTCACCAAAAGTCATCGAAAACACATCGAAAATCAACTGTTTCAGTTCGAAATTTATCAAAACTCATCCGATTTCACTCACGATTACAGGCAGAGCTACCCGTAGCTCTGATACCACTTGTGAGTTCAAGATCGGATCGATACGATCACAAGCTCTGCGGTAACGTGCGGAATCCGTTAATTAAACCGTCGGTTACACGCACGTAAATAAATGTCGTTTTATTATGAAACAATGACAGAGTTTCGACTCACTAGACACTCGTAATCTAAGAAACATGATGAAATCGAGAGTGTCTTGTTGTGAAAGATGAACTCGTGAAGAACGAATGTGCTCTTGAAGTTGTCTGAGATGTGTTCTCTGATGTCTATAAGATATGTCTTGTACGAAGGGACATGGAGAGTATTTATACATGTTGTAGCTTCGTACCAAACATTACATCCCGGTTCGTACGAAGCCACTCCGGTTCGTACGAAGCCATGTAAGATCCCTTCAACAACAACAACAACAACCATACCCAGTATAATCCCACATATAGCGAAGCTATTGATAGAGTCTGTGGAGGGTAGGATGTAGGCACGCCTTACCTCTATCCCAGGGGATAGAGAGGCTGCTTCCAGTGAGACCCCCGGCTCCAAAAACCATAACCAAAACATAAGCTTCTAAAAAAACCATATATAAGCACGCCACTACTACAAAAGATAGAAATAAAAATAATAATAAACGGATAAATAAGTAAGTGCTTGTTAGTAAAACTACGACACCGAGAATAGGTGAAAACCTATATATATATATATATATATAGAGAGAGAGAGAGAGAGAGGAAGGTTAATGTACAATACGGCTTAACGTACATCACGTATGACAGGTAATTACGCACGTTCATTTTAAAATCACGCACGTTATAACTCAAAAATCCAAAATCACGCATGTTGAAACACAATAATCACGCATATTGAAAACATTAATCACGCATGTTATAGAACAAATCACGCACGTTATTGTACGTGAAGTACGTTAAGCCGTAATGTACGATATACTTTATATATATATATATATATATATATATATATATATATATATATATATATATATATATAAAACTATATCACACCTCATAGAAACTGAAAAAATAAACTCATAAGATAGGAACCTAAGCTAAAAAACCAGGCCAAACTCCTAAAAATCTTTAACCTTAATCCTACGTCTCCACGAAGATCTGTCCTCGACCATGTCCTCAAAGAGGTGCACATCTAGCAAATCTTGTCTAATCCGCTCATGTAAGATCCCTTCGTAATTGATAAATCCTGATCCATACGTGAATATATATCATGCAGACTTCAATTTGTGTAACTTCCATTCATATGACATTGTATATGATGTAATGATGATATAGTTGACATGATGTCATCATGTTTAATCAGATCCGCTTCCTTTGTATCATGCTGTACCGTACCGTATCGTATTCTGACCTGACATTACCTAATGACACCTAGTGAAATCTCTGTCTGGTATAATACAGACTCAAGACTTTAAACGTTACAAATACAGACAAATTTCTAACTATGGACATACAAAATGAACTCACGGACTCCCCCTTGATCATAGCTTAGAAATCTGTGAAGTTTAGTCTTGATTTGCCATGGAAAACATATTCAAGCAATCAAAGTAAAACTGTAAGCTACCCCTTGAATAATGCTCCGAATCATAAAACATTTTAGATTTGACAATTAATCTTGCTCCCTCTTTCTTTTAGCTTCCTGTCAAATCTTTTATCATTCAAATAAACATTTTAGATTCAACTGGTGAGAGTTTTCTAAACATATAAATGTCTATTATCATATATGACATTTAAGCATGATCAATTTCAGTAACCCTCACAGATGATCAAGTTCAAATTAATGACATTGATTATCCAACTTATCGACTTTTTAAATTTTCATTTTAAAATTCAAGTTTCAAATTAATGAACTTGTTTATGTTCAGCATCTTCAGATTTTGAAATTCAGCTTTCCATCATTGGTTTTCGAAACATAAAGTGCAATAATTTTTTTTGTAGTTTGCAAACTTTACGTTAAAATACACCGAAAATCTTTTTGTAATTTTTCTGAAATATAAGGCAGCAAAGAAATATTTACATACATATTTTTGTTTTAGTTCATGCCAGAGGATTATATCAGTTTATGACAAATCACTAGCACCGTTGAGCTATATACTAAACACTTTAAGAAATATTTACAGAATATACTCCCGTATCAAGATTCCCTGATAACTGTTTAGTATATATATTTCGCCAAATATATATATTCTTGTATCTTGTGAGTTGTATCGTACTTGTATAATTGTGTTTTCACCAAGTGTTAGGTGGCGTGAGTGAGTATATAGTCATGGCCGACCCTGGGGGTGGGCGGGTAGGACCACCGGCCAGGGCCCGATATTTCGAGGGGCACGTTTTTTATGAAAAAAATCCGATATGTATATGTAAAATATTTTTAATAGAGTACACTCATACAAACACTAACATAGGGCCCCTTACAAAACTATTTTTATGGTTTAGATTAGTTATTAACCTCTTTGACATTAGGTTTAGGCCTTTAGTGAGCCCAATACCCAATTTCGTTAAGGCCTAAGGGCACATTTTTTCGAGCTCGAACAGGGTACACGAATTCTCCGGGTTGGCCCTGTATATAGTTGTACGTCTAGGAATACGTATACCCTCGTGTTCATTATACGTGATCTTGTATTATTAGAATATATATACTTATATATTCTAAGATATAATATATAATCTATACTTGGTAAAAAGGTATAAAAATCATCTAAAAAATAATCTATTTTTAAGACTAATTCTAAAAATATAATTTTAGTCTTTCACCAAAATAATATATTTTAGATGTTAGGAAATATATATATATATATATATATATATATATACACACACACATTTAAAAAACATTACTTTTTTAAGATAAACTATGTAATATATTTTATATACTCGTAAAATATATATATATGGTTACTTGTTCGGTTTAGAAAACGTAGTTTACCAAGTCTTTGATATTATATATTATAGTCCGAAATACTTATATAGTCCGTTTATTTGTCTGTAAGTCCGATTTCTCCATAAGTTGTATCCGAATATCCGGATCGTCCCTACTTTTCTTTTAAGGTGTATTTATATGTATTCTTGTAAAACTTTAGTTGTAATGCATCTTGGGATAATTACTTATATATAAACTTGTAAAAGAATTACATGTTCGTAGCCCGGACTGAACACCGGGTTAAAGATTAATAGACACACCACATGATATAATCCCGCGGTGAGTTATTCTCAAACCGGCAGTTATACCTTTTTCTATATATATATATATATATATATATATATATATATATATATATATATATATATATATATATATATATATGCACTGACAGGTGTATGCCTACACCCCGCGCTTAGGTCGTGGCCATTTCAATGAATTATGCCAAGGATATCCGGGACATGGTCATTAACCCCCCCAAAGGCTTTAAGCAAACAAAACGAATTAAACGGGTCATCTCAATGAATTAACCTTTATATGCTTAACAATTCAATGCCCGACCAAGCGATATTTTATATACCGTACCCCAAGCCCGTATAAGGGAAAATAAGTTAAAAGTATTTACCTGAGCAAATTATTCAATTTATCTCAACCGTATTCAATCAGCAAATGCATATAGCTTTTACTGGGCTCCTAAATCTGGAACGAAGGTTTTTATAACCTATTAAATTCCAAACGGGTCTTAATTAAGCCTAAACTTAGACCGGTTAGTTTTAAAGGAGATATACGGTTCAAAACACAAGATTAAGTGAAGACCGGATTAGAATGTGGTTTAGACCCGACAAGTTTGTATACTTGTATAATATGGGTAAACTAAACACATTTTGTATTTTGAGATAAAAATTATAAGGTTTGACCCGTTTCGGTCAATTTATGCAAACTGGTTACATAAACCGAACCGAACGCGAAAAATGCATAACGGGTAACCAAATGAGTCATGTACAGGTTTTCTAAGTTAATATGCCTTAAACATGTTGTGATATCAGTAGGATACCTTCCATTATGCCCAAAACGAATTTAAACTCAAATTATGCCCCGTAGGGGCATTTTGGTCATTTTAAAGTTTATAAAAGAGATTAAATATTAATCTGAGATTCAGGTCTGATGTAATCAGTAAAAATACTTAATTTAATAAGTTATATCAGTAGGGTATTGCATATATGTGAAATTTACCATTTATAACCAAACTATGCACCGTAGGGGCATTTTGGTAATTTCACATAAGCTTAAAGGTCAAAATTAGAATTCTGAGTTCAAAACTTTTGCTTATTGTTTAATTATACAAATTTACTTAAAACATCAGTAGGTATTAAGTTTTATATGATAAAAATGGTTTTAACTCATACTATGTGCTTAAAACACGTAAAAGTCGGTTTTAAGCGATTTTCGGGTTAAGACAGGAAATCTAAGTTTTTGGTCAGTTTATAAAGTTCAAAATATTTTATTTATCATATAAAATTAGTAGCAAAAAGTTTGGTATCAAAATATTATGTAAAACTTATTTTATGCAAGAAAAGGGTATAACCGACAATTACCGAATCAAAGCTATAACTCTATGTTATGCTCAGCCTAAAAATAAATAAAAATCTTTAAAAATCCCAAAATATTATTTTACATCAGTGGGTAAAAAGTTTGGTATCAAAATTTGGGTTTAAATAGGCTGCATGCTAATTATGCCGTTTAATTAATAAACAGCTTCTTAATTACGATATTGAGCATAATTCCTAATCGAGACCTCAAACTGATGTCAAATTTTTAGGAAAAGTTTATAAATCAGTAATAAAGATTATTGTCCACTCACATTTTCAAAAATCTCGTTTTAAGGTCAAAAGGGCATAATGGTCAACATTTAAGCAATTAACGGAAACATGCATATGAATCGGATAAATTAGGAACCAAGTTGCATAACCTCAGAGGGTTGTACTAACGTATAACCTGGTCCAAATGGAACTTTAAGAAATGTCTAAACTAAGCTAAATCGGGTCAGAACTGAAAGTCAAAGCGAAAGACTACTTTTGCGACTTTCGGTTCCGAACCGAGCCTAAACTCAAAATTGTTGGGTTGATCATGCTTAGACATGTTCTTATATTAATTACCAAGTTATACAAGTGATAAAACAGGTTTCATGGCTTCTACATTGTTAATTATGTGTTTATTTGAAAATTAGCTTTCCGTTGACTTTTTATAATTAAGTTTGACCCGACAATTGACCTAGTTAGAGTGGGAATCAGAGGGTGCCCTTTTAAGGGTTTATTACCCATATAATTACCAACTCATAGCCACTTTCAATTCAAAAAATGACTGGACCATTAGTGATTAATCACTAAGTCAAACCTTAATTATGACGGTTTGACTTTTTGGTCTTTAAGCTAATTAAAAGGACTAAGCAGGGATTAAAACTCTTACTTAAGGTCCTTGCTATCTTTTCTACACTTCTCAATCTTCTCCTAAGGCCAGCTACCTCCAGAGATGAGTGCTTGAGTTGTTGCAAGTGAATGAGCACTTGAACAATTGAACTTATGGCCTTTATATAGGATTTCTAGAGCTCCAAGATCATTCCATATGTACCTATGAGGTAATTCAGATGATCCCAAGTGTTCCTAGGACAATATAAACCATCAAACAAGCCCCTAGAATTGAAAACCAGGCTTTAAAGTCGGTGTAACCTGCTAATACAGACATCTGCCATGTTTTTGGGAGCTGGCAGCTTTTAGGCGGCCCGCGTAAGCTCCAAGAGGAGTCTTACGTGGCCGGTATGAAGCCCAGATCCGGTCAACAAACTTTCAGCAATTTCACATTTGGTCCCTGGTCCTTCTAAACGTGTTTTTACTTGCTTTTATTGCACTTTTGACCCCCAAACTTGACTTTTAAGGACTCTAAGTCATATACAAACTTTGTTAAGTCCCCGGTTAGTTATACGATTACCGAAAAGTCCTAAATTTCAACGTTGGCGCTTTTAACCCCTTACTTACGAATGTTAACGTATTTTCTTCATACGATATCGAAACCTTGTCAAATTTTTATCACTCATTCTAGGGAGCATATTTTTATAGTTACAAAGCTTCGGGTTTGTTATAAGGTCACTCAGAGGTATAAATTAAACATGTTGACATTTTTAACCCTTGCGTTTTGTAATCTTTCACTTTCTTCCACAAATGGCTTCGTATGATTCATAATTCATTCGTTTAAGGGTAAAAACATCATGTAGGGTTGTTGAAAGGTATAATTATCAAATGTTGACACTTTGGATCCTTTTACACACATACTTTCTTTGTTTGTCAACTTTAGTCCTTTATATATAATCTATTACATGTTTAAAACTCATGACACGTGTCTTCATTATATTGGACATGAATTTTGCGAGGTGTTACATCCTCACCCCTTTTAAAGAAATCTCGACCTCGAGATTTACTAAAATAGATTAGGGTACTTATCTTTTATTGTGGACTCTACCTCCCACGTGTACTCGGGACCTCTACGGGCATCCCATTTAACCTTCACAATTGGTACCTGCGTCTTGCGAAGCTTTTTAACCTGTCAATCCTCGATCGACAAAGGTTTTTCAACAAATTTCAGGCTCTCATCTATATGCACATCTGTATGTGGTATGACTAGTGATTCATCAGCTAGACATTTCTTTAGATTGCAGATGTGGAATACATTATGAATACCACTAAGCTCTTCAGGCAGGTTTAACTTTTAAGCCACTGTTCCGACACATTCGATGATCTCGAATGGTCCTATGTATCTCGGGCTTAAGTTGCCTTTCTTACCAAAATGCATTACCCCTTTCCAGGGTGATACCTTAAGTAACACTTTGTCACCAACCTCGAACTTTAGAGGTTTATGCCTTTTATCTGCGTAACTTTTATGCCTATCCCTGGTAGCTTTGAGACGATCTCGTATTTGTACAATCTTATTTGTCGTCTCCAGGACTATATCAGGTCCTGTTAGTTGGAATCTCCAACTTCTGCCCAACAAACGGGTGTCTGGCACTTTCTTACATATAACACTTCAAAAGGTGCAACTTGTATGCTGGAATGATAGCTATTATTGTATGAAAACTCTATTAATGGAAGATGATCATCCCAACTTCCACCCAGATCAATAACATAAGCTCGTAGCATATCTTCGAGTGTCTGTATAGTACGCTCGCTTTGACCATCCGTCTGAGGATGATACGCAGTGCTGAAGTTTAATCGAGTGCCTAAGGATTGCTGAAAGCTTTTCCAGAAATGCGACGTATATCTCGTATCCCTATCAAAGATGATAGACACTGGCACTCCGTGGAGAGATACAATCTCGTCCACATACAGCTGAGCTAACTTATCAGAGCTATGAGTTTCCTTAATAGGTAGGAAGTGGGCTGACTTAGTCAGTCTATCCACTATCATCCAGATAGTATCATTTCCTCGCTTTGTCCTTGGTAACATGGTGATAAAATCCATAGTCACCATTTCCCATTTTCAGGTGGGAAGTTCAGGCTGTTGTAGCAAACCTGACGGTTTTTGGTGTTCGGCTTTAACCTGAGCACATGTCAGACATTTGGCCACATAGGTCGCTATAGACTTCTTCAAGCCTATCCACCAATAATTTGCCTTTAAGTCCTGGTACATCTTGTCACTTCCAGGATGAACAGAATACTTGGAATTGTGGGCTTCTTGAAGAATCACATCTCAAAGTCCACCATAAATTGGAACCCATATTCGTCCATTCAATCTTAGGATTCCATCCTTACCATATGATAGTTGTTCTGCAGTGACTCCTAGTTTTTCATTTGGATAGTTAGCTTCTAATACGGCTTCCTTCTGAGCGGCTAACAATCTTTCATTCAAACTGTTCTTTAATTCAATGCTCTTGGCATTGATTCTAATAGGCTTAACCCTTTCCTTTCTGCTCAGAGCATCGGCGACTACATTCGCCTTGCCTGGATGGTATCGGATCTCACAATCATAATCATTCAGTGTCTCCATCCATCGACGCTGTCTCATGTTTAAGTCCTTCTGATTAAACAGATGTTGAAGGCTCTTGTGATCAGAATAGATCACACACTTGGTACCATACAAATAGTGCCTCCATAGCTTCAGTGCAAATACAACGGCACCCAATTCCAAGTCGTGGGTGGTGTAATTCTTTTCATGCACCTTTAATTGCCGAGAAGCATATGCAATAACCTTGCCTTTCTGCATGAGCACACATCCCATACCAGTGTGTGATGCGTCGCAGTATACCACGAATTCCTCTATTCCATCAGGCAATGTCAACACAAGTGCATCGCTCAACTTCTGCTTAAGAATGTCAAAAGATTTTTGCTGCTTAGGACCCCAATCAAACTTGATATTCTTGCGGGTTAGTGAAGTTAGGGGCGCTGCAATTCTTGAGAAGTTTTCAATAAAACGCCTATAGTATCCTGCTAAACCCAAGAAACTACGAATCTCTGTGGGTGTCTTCGGCTCTTGCCAATTCATGATAGCTTCAATCTTAGCGGGATCCACCTGGATACCACGCTCACTCACAACATGTCCAAGAAATTGGACTTCACGAAGCCAAAACTCACATTTCGAAAACTTGGCATAGAGTTTCTCATGCTGTAGGAGTTTAAGAATACAATGGAGGTGCTTCTCATGATTAGCTTGATTCTTCGAATAAATAAGAATGTCATCTATGAAAACGATGACAAATTTATCCAAGTACGATTTGCAAACGCGATTCATGAGATCCATGAATGCTGTTGGTGCATTAGTGAGCCCAAAAGGCATCACTAGGAACTCATAGTGACCATATCGAGTCCTGAATGCAGTCTTGTGCACATCTTCATCTCTAACCTTCAGCTGATGGTATCCAGATCTTAAATCGATCTTGGAGAAGTAACTCGCCCCTTGCAATTGATCGAACAGATCGTCGATCCTGGGCAATTGATATCTATTCTTGATGGTGACTTTGTTAAGCTCGCGATAATCGATGCATAGACGCATCGATCCATCCTTCTTCTTTACAAGCAAGATCAGTGCTCCCCAGGGAGATGAACTAGGTCTAATAAATCCTTTGGCTAACAAATCATCCAGTTGAGTCCTCAACTCTTTCATCTCTGTTGGTGCCAATCTGTAAGGTGCTCTTGCAACAGGTGCTGCTCTAGGAATAATGTCAATTCTGAATTCTACTTGCCTATCTGGTGGTAAACCAGGTAGTTCTTTGGGGAATACTTCTGGATATTCGGAAATGACAGGGATGTCTTCAATCTTGGGCTTTGGTTCATCAATAGTTACCTGTGCCATGTAAATGACACAACCCTTCTTCAAACATCTTGACGCCTAAAGCATAGACACCTGCTTAGGCAACCCATACTGAGTGTCTCCCTGTATGGTAAGTGGCTCACCATACGGAGTCTTGATCACCACTTGTTTCTTGTCACAAACAATCTGAGCTTGGTTATGAGATAACCAATCCATTCCTATTACTATATCGAAACCAGCTAGCCTCAAAGGAAGCAAGGATAAGGGAAAAGAGTGGTTCCTAATGGATATAAAACATCCGTCGAACACAGTTCAAGCAGTTTCTAAGGTGCCATCAGCCAACTCTACTTCATATTTCACGCTTAGGGTTTTAACAGGTAAATTCAACAACTTACAAAACTTATCATCTACAAATGACTTATCCGCACCCGAATCAAATAACACCCTTGCATAAACATCATTTATAAGGAAGGTACCTGTTATCACATTATCATCCTGAACGGCTTCTCGTGCATCCATTCGAAAGACCCTTGCATTGGTCTTTTTGACTTCTTCAGGCTTTTTGGCATACTTAGGGCAGTTTGACTTGATGTGCCCCTTTTCATTGCAGTTATAGCATGTCGTATCCTTTATCTTCTTGCAGTCTACTGTCTTGTGCTCACTTGACTTACAAATCCCACAAGCTCTCGGCTAAGATTGGGATTTCGATTCGTATCTGCACCTCCCCAAATGGCGCTTCTTACAGATTTTACATTTGGGCTTGTCGCCTGACTGTTGGTCATCTATCTTGAACCCTGAATTCTTTTTGTGGTCAGAGTTCCCTTTGTGCTTCTTATCAGAACGTCGTGAGTTCTCATCCTCACGCTTCCTCTTCCCCTCATCCGAATGCCTGAGCGATCTCTGCCTGACCGCATCTAGGGTAAGAGACAAAGATAAATCAGCTGCTGACCTAAAAGTAGCAGATCGAGATGCCTTTACACTGGCCTTGATCTCCGGGGCTAAACCCCTAATCAAACGAGCTATTCGCTTGGGTTCCGGTGTTACCAAATATGGAACCAATCGAGACATGGTATTAAAGCTTGTGAGGTAAGCTTGACAATCCAGGTTCTTCATAACCAATGACAAGAAGTCAGTCTCGATCTTCTCAACCTCATGTTAAGGACAATGATTCTCCTTAATAAGAGCAACAAACTGATCCCAGGTCAGATTGTATAGTGGGATCTTTCCAGTAGCTTGGATCAAAGACCTCCACCAAGCTAATGCTTCACCTTTGAATGACTGAGATACAAACTTTACCACATCCCTATCAGCACAACCACTGATGTCAACCACAGTATCCATTTCGTCTAACCAGGTCATACAGTCAATAGCTCCTTTTTCCCCAGTGAAATCCCTGGGTTTGCAGGAGACAAAATATTTATAGGTACAGGTCTTTGTACGTGGTTCACGATCAAATACAATCTTCTTTGATGGAACACTGTGCTGATTCGAGGAGTGTCGATCATCATCCTTCTTCGACTCATGTTGTTTAGAAGGTGGCTTACTATGAGCCTCAGAGTGAGTCTTAGGGTGAGATTTGGAATGGGGTACTGATAAGGTTTTGCTATGCGTACCACTTGATTCCCTTAGCTGTCTATCCACAGCTTTAGCAATGGCACTATCGATTAACGCTCGAAGTTCACCCCCAATTATATTAATTCTGGTTGTATCATGATTTCCAAAGGGTGACTGTTGACTTCCTCAGACTCTACCATGTAGCTTGATTGCTACATAAAATGATGACAAAGATTTTATTCAGAAGCTTAAAACAGTACTATCATTCTTGATGATTTATTAACCATGGTATTAATAACCATATTGGTTAATTTGTTAAATATATTCATTCAGGATTTTGGTATAATAATCCTTTGTTATAGTTAAGACATAATAATAGCACTAAAGGCCAAGTCACAGTGACAAATTTAATTTATAAGCCAAGATTTTATAGAATCGAGGCATTAAGGCTTGAATCAAAGTTCATTACCTTTTCTTGATAGGGAGTCGTAGACTACAACTGTCTTTAGTCCTTTAGGACAATAATTATGGCCCGTAGGCATTTCATCACTTTAGGGATGTTTATTATATGATCATCTTATCTGATGATATTAGTCAAGATCGCATTGATCATACAGACTATCATGCTTGGACGTAGTCCGACATCTTTAGACAGGGGGTCAAAGACCACCACTGTCGTTGTCTTATTAGACAACAAGTTTAGCCCGTAGGCACTTCATCACTAATGGATGTTTATAATATGATCATCTTTATTTGATGATTTAAGCCATGATTTCTAAATCATTAGACCAGATAAGGGGGTTGGAAATTCCCACTATAAGGATGACAAGTGTGATTTTATCGCATCACTGTTGCTAGGAGTGTTAACATGTTTTCAGATGTTAACAAGGATCTAAATCTCTTTTAAACAGGTTTTACCATCATAGCTAGGTCCTTAATGACACACAAGCTAGGTTATACCCTTTAAGATTCTTTTTAATATATATTGGCAGATCAATTACAAAAAGGAATGATATTTTGATTTATTTCATATATTATGTTCGTATATAATGATAAAAATGAAATTTAAATAAAACACTCCAATAAATTTTAAAAGGAGTACAAAATTGCCCTCAACGGGACTTGAAGGAAATAATATTATCCACGAAGGGACTAAAAGGTAAATATGTCCTTATAGGGACTATTAGAGAAAAGGAATACAACAAAAGAAGATTCTTCTTCATCTTAGTCCTGAGAGTCTCCTCCTTGGTTCACTATGTGCGGTATGGTTACTAAAGGTTTTGGCGGGTAATCGAAATCTTCCACACTAGGAACCTTAGCAGAAGTGGAATCCAAGGATTCTATGGTTAACAAATAGTATGGGTCACAAATAGGGTCACGACTGGTATAATCCAAGTTCGGATTCCAAGACTTGTAGGTAAGAAATATGGATCATTTGGGTCCATTGGTATCATCCTCAGAATGGGAGCCTCAGGGACTGTTGGTGTAGACTACTCCGATGTTGGCTTCTCATTTGAAGTTTCAAAGGTCTCAGGTAAAGAATCAGAAATATGGTTAATGGTTTCAATTGGTTTGATTTTGGGAATGGCTCTAAAAAGGTCCTTCCTCCATACTGGTCGCACGCTTATTCGAGCTGTGGTATGAAGCTTAACGTTCTTAGGCTTTGGGTTTGGAGAGCTTCCATCAATAGCAGCTTTACCCGGCGACATGATCCTGAGATGCATAAATATCGAAAACAAAGTATACTTATTACAGGGATAAGATCATTCCTAGTTCATGTCTAGACTCGGAAGTCAAGGAATATGCTACTGTGTCATTGAGATTAAACACAAAAGGCTAGTGTTTAATTCACTCAATGTTGGCTCTGATACCAACCTGTCACACCCCGATATTTCCTACGTATTACCGGTGGGCCCGGTGGGGAGTATCGGTACGTAGTTGATATCATCATAGTCAAATTATCACAATTTAAATGCACAGCGGAAGTCGAAAGATTAATACATTACAAACCGAATGAAAAGTAATATCAAAGTATTACAAACGGAATGTAAAGGATCCACAGGCGGATCAAAGATAAAAAGGATCATTGTTCAACAGATTATAACATCTAAGCTTGCAAGACTCTTTATTGATGCTAAGAGTATCCAGCCTATTCCGATTAGTACCTGCACTTAGCCTTTTTGGAAAATACGTCAGTTTACACTGGTAAATACAATTAACCGACTCATTTTAAAAAGAGTTTAAGAAAATTGATTTGAATGCACATGGCACAAAACATCTTTTACAACTTGGGATAATTACTTATATATAAACTTGTAAAAGAATTACATGTTCGTAGCCCGGACTGAACACCGGGTTAAAGATTAATAGACACACCACATGATATAATCCCGCGGTGAGTTATTCTCAAACCGGCAGTTATACCTTTTTCTATATATATATATATATATATGCACTAACAGGTGTATACCTACACCCAGCGCTTAGGTCGTGGCCATTTCAATGAATTTTGCCAAGGATATCCGGGACATGGTCAATAACCCCCCAAAGGCTTTAAGCAAATAAAACAATTTAAACAGGTCATGTCAATGAATTAACCTTTATATGATTAACAATTCAATGCCCGACCAAGCGGTATTTTATATACCGTACCCCAAGCCCGTATAAGGGAAAATAAGTTAAAAGTATTTACCTGAGCAAATTATTCAATTTATCTCAACCGTATTCAATTAGCAAATGCAGATAGCTTTTACTGGGCTCCTAAATCTGGAACGAAGGTTTTTATAACCTATTAGATTCCTAACGGGTCTTAATTAAGCCTAAACTTAGACCGGTTAGTTTTAAAGGAGATATACGGTTCAAAACACAAGATTAAGCGAAGACCGGATTAGAATGTGGTTTAGACCCGACAAGTTTGTATACTTGTATAATATGGGTAAACTAAACACATTCTGGATTTTGAGATAAAAATGATAAGGTTTGACCCATTTCGGTCAATTTATGCAAACTAGTTACATAAACCGAACCGAACGCGAAAAATGCATAACGGGTAACCAAATGAGTCATGTACAGGTTTCTTAAGTTAATATGCCTTAAACATGTTGTGATATCAGTAGGATACCTTCCATTATGCCCAAAACGAATTTAAACTCAAATTATGCCACGTAGGGGCATTTTGGTCATTTTAAAGTTTATAAAAGAGATTAAATATTAATCTAAGATTTAGGTCTGATGTAATCAGTAAAAATACTTAATTTAATAAGTTATATCAGTAGGGTATTGCATATATGTGAAATTTACCATTTATAACCAAACTATGCACCGTAGGGGCATTTTGGTAATTTCACATAAGCTTAAAAGGTCAAAATTAGAATTCTGAGTTAAAAACTTTTGTTTACTGTTTAATTATAAAAATTTACTTAAAACATCAGTAGGTATTAAGTCTTATATGAAAAAAAATGGTTTTAACTCATACTATGCGCTTAAAACGCGTAAAAGTCGGTTTTAAGCGATTTTCGGGTTAAAACAAGAAATCTGAGTTTTTGGTCAGTTTATAAAGTTCAAAATATTTTATTTATCACATAAAATCAGTAGCAAAAAGTTTGGTATCAAAATATTATGTAAAACTTATTTTATGCAGGAAAAGGGTAAAACCGACAATTACCGAATCAAAGCTATAACTCTATGTTATGCTCAGCCTAAAAATAAATAAAAATCTTTAAAAACCCCAAAATATTATTTTACATCAGTGGGTAAAAAGTTTGGTATCAAAATTTGGGTTTAAATAGGCTACATGCTAATTATGCCGTTTAATTAATAAAAAGCTTCTTAATTACGATATTGAGCATAACTCCTAATCTAGACCTCAAACTGATGTCAAATTTTTAGGACAAGTTGATAAATCAGTAATAAAGATTATTGTCCACTCACATTTTCAAAAATCTCGTTTTAAGGTCAAAAGGGCATAATGATCAACATTTAAGCAATTAACGGAAACATGCATATGAATCGGATAAATTAGGAACCAAGTTGCATAACCTCAGAGGGTTGTACTAACTTATAACCTGGTCCTAATGGAACTTTAAGACATGTCTAAACTTAGCTAAATCGGGTCATAACTGAAAGTCAAAGCAAAAGTCTACTTTTGCGACTTTCGGTTCCGAACCGAGCCTAAACTCAAAATTGTCGGGTTGAACATGCTTAGACATGTTCTTATATTAATTACCAAGTTATAAAAGTGATAAAATAGGTTTCATGGCTTCTACATTGTTAATTATGTGTTTATTTGAAAATTAGCTTTCTTTTGACTTTTTATAATTAAGTTTGACTCGAGAATTGACCTAGTTAGAGTGGGAATCAGAGGGTGCCCTTTTAAGGGTTTATTACCCACATAATTACCAACTCATAGCCACTTTCAATTCGAAAAATGACTGGACCATTAGTGATTAATCACTAAGTCAAACCTTAATTACGACGGTTTAACCTTTTGGTCTTTAAGCTAATTAAAAGGACTAAGCAGGGATTAAAACTCTTACTTAAGGTCCTTGCTATCTTTTCTAAACTTCTCAATCTTCTCCTAAGGCCAGCTACCTCCAGAGATGAGTGCTTGAGTTGTTGCAAGTGAATGAGCACTTGAACAATTGAACTTATGGCCTTTATATAGGATTTCTAGAGCTCCAAGATCATTCCATATGTACCTAGGAAGTAATTCAGATGATCCCAAGTGTCCCTAGGCCAATATAAACCATCAAACAAGCCCCTAGAATCGAAAACCAGGCTTTAAAGTCAGTGTAACCTGCTAATACAGACATCTGCCATGTTTTTGGGAGCTGGCAGGTTTTAGGCGGCCCGCGTAAGCTCTAAGAGGAGTGTTACGCGGCCGGTATGAAGCCCAGATCCAGTCAACAAACTTTCACATTTGGTCCCTGGTCCTTCCTTCTAAATGTAACACCTCGAAAATTTACGTCCAATAATGTATTGACACGTGTCATAGGCTTTGCATATGCGAAAACATACTTTAGAGGGACTAAAGTTGACAAACAGTGAAAACTATGGAACGTAAGGGTCCAAAGTGTCAACAATGGATAAATAGACTCCATAATAACCCTACGTGGTGTTTATAACCCTAAACGGATAGATCATGGATCATACGAAGCGGAAAATGCACGAAAGTGAGGAATTACAAACTACAGGGACTAAAAGTGTCAACATGTTGAATTTATACCTCTGAGTGATCTTTTAGCAGCCCCGAAGCTTTGTAATGCTAGTATACTCACTAGAATACGTGGTAAAAATTTCATGAAGTTTCGTTATCGTATGAGAAAGTTATGGCCAAAACCGTACTTGAGGGGTTAAAAGCCTCAACGTCGAATTTCATGACTTTTCGGGTGAGCGCAAAGTTAACCGAGGACATTACCATGTTGGTAAATGTCCCAAGGTTCCTAAAAATCAAGTTTGAGGGTTTACGGGTCAAGATAAATGGCCAAAACCTCGTTTATGAAGAACAGGGACCAAAACTGCAACAATTGAACAAAGTTTGGAGCTGCAGACCTCAGGCGGCCCGCCTGGGCTGCCTTACGCGGGCCGCGACCCGTGCCCAGATGCAGCAACTCGCGAACAGGGGCTGTTTAGTCCGATTTTTGAGTGCTTAACAGCTTGCATCACCTCCCATTTACACCAATCGAATTGCATGCATGAGAGGACACCTGGAGACTTCTTACAACATCTGAAACACCCTTTAATCTGATCAAAAGCTTCATTTTTGAGGATCTTGAGTAGTAACCAAGAACACACACAACTTTCAAAAACTCACAAGACAACTCCAGGGGCTTTCTGATCGACAAGGCAACTTCAAAGTGCTATCTAAGCTTCATTAGGACTCTTGTAAGCATCCATAACTTCCTCTAATTCGTTCTAGCATAGATTATTAGCCAAAAGTCAATCCGTAGTGAATATAGTTTGACTTTTCGATTAAACGAAGATGGCTCTGTCATTTCTCAAATTGAAACTACTTACAAGTTGGTATTTATGTGGGAAACAAACCCTCAAAAGGGTATTCTCTGATTCCCACTCTAAGCATGCTATTTGTCGAGTCAAAGTTGTTCTTAAAAAGTCAACAGGGAGTGTTTTTGCAAAATATAGCATAAATGGTAATGTAGATGACATGCAATCAGTTTGATCATCAAAAATAACTTTATAATGGATATAAGAATATGTTTTATCATGATCAACTCGACAATCTTTAGTATAAACTCGGATCGGAACCGAAAGTCTTATAAAACGACTTTTTCTTTGACTCTCGATTCGGATCCGTGCATGCATGTTTGAGATCTGCATTAGAGCTTATTTTGAACCATTTATATTTATGTTTAACTCTCTGGAATTTTACAACTTGATTCCATGATTAGTCGATTCATATGCATGTTTCCGATTTATGCTTAAAGTTGACTATTTTACCCTTTTTGTTATAAAACGTGATTTTTGGAGAAGTGAAAGAGTAGAAATCTTTATTACGGATTTATAAACTTGCGCCGAAAATTTGATATCAGTTGGAGGTCCAGATTTAAAGTTATGGCCGATATCGTAAAACTAAAGCTTTATGTTAAATAAACGGCGCATTTAGCGTATAACCTATTTAAGGCCACGTTTTGATATAAAACTTTTTACCCACTGATGTTATATAATATTTTGGGATTTTTGAAGATTTTTATTTAATTTTTGGCTGATCGTATCATAGGTCTCTAAGTTTGATTCGGTTAATACCGGTTTTGACCTTTTAAGCCATAAAATGAGTTTTATGCATCCTTTTGACCCCAAACCTTTTTCTACTGATTTTATTTGTTAAATAAATTATTTTGAGCATTCTGGAAATATAAAAATCTCAGCTTTCTTTTGAAAACCCGGAAACGGCTCTAAATCGCCTTTCTAAGCGTTTTTAACGCATAGTATGCGTTATACCCATATTAAACATATAAGGATTATACCTACTGATGTATTTAGCATATTTTTATAAAATAACAGTAAGTATAAATTTTTGAACTCAGGTTTCCATTTTTGACATTTTTAGCCCTTGTGAAATTACCGAAATACCCCTAAGGTGCATAGTTTGATTTTAAATGATAAGTTTTGTATATGGGTCATACCCTACTGTTATGATATGTCAAATTAAGTATATTTACTGTATAAATCAGACCTGTAACTCAGATTTCTAATTTAACCCTTTTATAATCTTTTAAATGACCAAAATGCCCTTATAAGGCATAAATTGAGTTTAAATTCATTCGGGGCATAATAGAACATAACTTGCTGATATTATAACATATTTAAAGCATATTATCTCAGGGAACTTGCATATGACTCTTTTGGCTACCCGTAACGCTCTTTTAGCGCTCGGTTCGGTTTATGTAACTAGTTTGCATAAATTGACCGAAACGGGTCAAACGTTATCATTTTTGTCTCAAAATCCAGAATGTATTTAGTATACCCATATTATACAAGTATTCAAACTTGTCGGGTCTAAATCACATTCTATCCGGTCTTCGCTTAATCGTGCGCTTGAACCGTATCGTCCTTAAACTAACCGGTCTAAGCTTAGGCTTAAATAAAAGACCCGTTAGGAATCTAATAGGTTATTATAAACCTTTGTTCCAGAATAGGAGGCCCAGTAAAAGCTACCCTCACTTGCCAATTGTGATTCATACTTACTCAGGTAAATACTTTTAACTTATTTTCCCTATACGGGCTTGGGTTACGGTATATAGAATACCGCTTGATCGAGCGTACAAATCTTGCACCCTTGGGTGTTCAAGCGAATAATTTGATCGGCTCGTTTAAACAGTCTTGTTTTACTTTAAGCCTTTGGGGGGTTAATGACCATGTCCCGGATATCCTTGGCATTATCTTACGAGATGGCCACGACCAGAGCACGGGGTGTAGGCGTACACCCGTCAGTGTATAACTCTATATTGTGGTGTGTCTATTAATCTTTAACCCGGTCTGTGAATCGGGCTACTGAACGCACGAGTAACATGTAATTCGTTCACAAGATTATATTGCATAATTATCCCAAGTTATAAAAAATATTTTTATGCCATGTGCATTTAAATAAATTTTCAATCATTTTCAAAATGAGTCAGTTAATTTGTATTTACCAGTGTAAACTGACGTATTTTCCCAAAAGGTTAAGTGCAGGTACTACACGTACTAGGCTGGCTGTTTCCTAGAGCGTCCACAATAGTCTCCCAAGCTCGGACAACAATAAAACTGTTGAACAATTATCTTATTTTATTTTGATCCGCCTGTGGATCCGTTTCAACTACTCGTGATATTTAATATTACATTTTATTTAAAGTTGAAATGAATCTATTTCTGCTTCCGCTGTGCATTATTATATTGTGTTGTTTGTCTATGATGATGCCAACTACGTCACCATACCCTCCACCGGGCCCACCGGTGACACGTGGAAATTGGGGGTGTGACAGGTTGGTATCAGAGCCAACGCTGAGTGAATTAAATGTCACACCCTGGCTTTGCGGAAGCGTGGTTAATTTGGTGTGACTTCTTAATACCATAGCTTAATCATAACAAGCTATATGAATTAAAAATATGCAAGATCATCCATTGATAATAAAAATATTAAACATTGTCTTAACGGGTTAACACCCAACAACCATAACTTTGTCTAAACATTACAAATGCAAACTTAAAGTAAACATGGTTCAGGGACTGTGACTTGTCCAAGAAAGAGTCACAAGTCTCGAACCCTGGATGACCTCGGGCCTAATGCAGCGGAAAACAAGCCATACCGCGCCAGATAGTTAGTTTCCTAAAATACATGTAAGTTGAAAAATCAACAATAATGTTGAGCGAGTTCATGCGAAAGTGAGTATATAAACCTTTATCTTTGTCAAAAACCTGGTATGTAGCAAATAAGGAAAAAGAGATCACCAATGGTTTACAAGGCCATTGATATGTGTGAAGTGCAAGTAGGAAGACTCAAACCTAGCGGATTTATGCGTCGGGCACTAAGTCACCCCGAGGTCCGTTCAGCTGGACCTGGGGCTGGGCTCGCTACACCCAGATAGATCTACCGCTCCTGTCCCTCGGTCCTACTATGAGGATTAATGGCCTCAAGTTTCCGCCTACCCACTCACATGATCTAAGTAACAAACCTCCTTACGCTAATCATACCATGTATAAACATATTCATAATCATTGTAACATGTATTTCACCCCTGCAGTTTAGAAAACTGAAAACAGTTAAGAGAAAAGGGGGACATGAACTCACAGTCAGTGCGTCGCTAAATCAAGCACTCCAAATGTCCGAAAGCTGTGCAACGACCTACATGTGCTAATTCTATTAGACGGATGGCCGTGCTTTAGCTTTATAGTTTAATTTTCGGGAAACAGTTAGACAACTGTTCCTTGTACATAATTGGTAGTTAATCTCCTTCCTAAGGATGGGGGATTTAATACATGTGCGTTTATGATATTAAGTCTCACTTAATATATTTTATTTCTCATTCCAAAATATAATTATTTTTCTCAAAAATAATATACTTTCTCTTCGTATAATACTTTCCAAAATAATACGTTGACAATATCCGCATTTATGAATATTTCCGTATAAGGCGTAAGTTACGTTTTGGCGATTTAGTGGTAATAATAATTACCGTTGTAACTTATATGTTTGTCGTGTAGGCGTTGGTATTATTTTGGGTTCGTCACAGTTTGTAAATATTATTTTTACTCTAAAAATAATATTTATATATTTTCACAAAATAATCATAAACAGTGCGGTGAAAAATATATTTATTGAATAAATATTTATCACGTTTAGTTTTTGTGAAAATCCCACCTCCGATTATTTAATAAATAAAGTCATGGCGAAATGTATTTTGAAAACATCTCAAAATAGTTTAACACTAAATAATTCTAAGTGTTAGATTTTAGAAAAATTTCGCCAGAGTTTCCCCTGTAACTGGAGGTGGCCACGCTTTCAAGCGTATCATTTTCTTTTACAAAATCACTTCAACAATTTCTTTAATCAACCAATCAAGTTCCGATACTTCAAACCAGTTTTAACACATCGATCTTGTAGACTAGTATGTAAAGTCGCGTTGTTACATGAACTTGTAATTTTTCCGAAAGTCGTAATGTAGATCACCTTATATTTAGTGGATCTATGTATAAAATAGTTTAGTCTTGTAAAAACCCCGTTTTTGGAACAAATCATCCTTTACAACTTCCCGACAACTTTTATAAAAATTGTTATTTTGTCGGATCTTTCGTTTCACAAGTGTTTATACACTTGTAGTTTGTAAAAATCATATTCATTAACATGTCATCCAACTTTTAAAAACATGATTTTCTCGACACTTGGTTCTACGAATATACCACTTGTACATACGTAGATCGGCTCGTTTTAAATACTATTTTACAAGTCAAAATACTTTTACACAAGTTCATGTTTCTCGTGTGGTGGAGTTTCACCTTTTAACCCTTGTACCGATAGAAACAAGCGTATGTCAAGATTCGTGATCTTAACAAAGTCGGGTTAAACGATGATAAGAGCCACCACAACGTAGATCGGGCCTCAATAATCAACATATTCGAATACTACGACTTTTACACATGTTATGAGCTTTTAACCAACGATATTCGAGTTTTAGTAGCCTTTAAAGATTCAAAACGCATGATTCCGACTTTTTACCGTTAAAAATCATATTAACCACTTTAGATACGATCAAGAGCGAGTTTTAAACGTTATACCTCTAGCTCGGGGCTAGGGAAGATCTTTGGCGAAAATGGCGTGGATAAAAGCAAATGGGTGAGGTCCTTCAACTTCCGCTTGCTTCAAGCTTCCTTATACATGACCCGAACACCTTGTATGTGCTTGAAATGGATGAACAAGAATCGAAAGATGGAGGGTTGTGGGTGGGGATCTTCGGCCGAGAATGGGGAGAGGGCAAGGAGAGAGTTTTTGTTGGTGAAATGTGGTGTGAAGTCTTATGTGCTTAGTGTTGATTTTATAGACAATTCATGAGCCATCGTCCAACGGTCACTATGTTCTCTAGATATCCACAACATCAATTAAAATAACTAAAAGGTGTACTCCCTAGTTACAAAGGGACCAAACCGGCCCAAGGGGGGGGTCACTTGGTTCGATTCCAAATGTTCAGTTAGTGTTTAGTTACGTCAGTTGGTTAACTTTAGGGATTAACCCCGTTAGTTGCGTGACGCGTTATAAAGCGGGTGTTAGGGTAATCAGGGACCCTAACTGGCTCAGAAAAAGACTAATAATATTTCTGGCAATATTTTTATGTTCCGGGTATAGTCCGGTTGTTCGGTTGGATAGTAATCCGTTAAAGTGCTTAAGTATTCCTTTAAGCGTCGTAATTAATATTTTTAGCGACACAATTTATTCTGCAAAGTGTCAGGAATATTTCCTCATGTCTTGGCACTTTATTAGTTAGCTAGAAGCTAGTAGGTTGATAAAAGTGCTGTGTTTTGTGCTTAGAGTACGTTTTAGGCACATCCAATCTCTGTATCTTATTCCTAGAGACGCAGTTTAACAACCCTTGTATCCCTACACACACTATGGGTGTAGTAAAATATTTCTGGCTCATTCAGGCCTTTAGAGGCAGTGTTTGCCTGATGCTGGCTATATCAGCATGTTCAATAGGTTATCCGTTCAAATGCTACTGTGCTTTTGTGCATCATGTTTGTCACTAGAGTTCAGTAAGTAAATAATGTAGTGACGGAAATCAAAGTATGATGCAGATATGTACATGTATCAACAGTCAAGTAGCAGTTTATCAGTAGTCTCAGTCAAGCACAGTAATTAAGCAACAATTAATAGTTAATTAAATCGTACGGATACCTGGTTTAGTGAGGGTTGTCACATTCTCCCCCCGTTAAATAAATCTCATCCCGAAATTTTAAATTCTGCTTGCAGAAGCAGGGTTCTCAGGAAATAAGTGGGGGTATTTCTCTTTCATTCGGTCTTCACGCTCCCAGGTGAACTCAGGACCATGTCTAGCATTCCAACGAACTTTGACGAGCTTGACACTGCTCCGGCGGGTCTTGTTCACTTTCCAATCCGTGACCTCGACAGGTTCTTCAACGAAGTGGAGCGTGTCATCAATATGAATTTCGTCGGCAGGAATGGCAACGTTAACTTGAGTTGGACTTCTCTTCAGATTGGATACATGAAATGTATCGTGGACATTATTCAGTTCGGCAGGTAGATCCAACTTGTATGCTACGGTCCCAATTCTTTCCGAAACCTTGAAAGGACCAATGTAGCGCGGATTCAACTTCCCACGCTTCCCAAAGCGTGCCACACCCTTCCAGGGTGATACCTTCAACAAAACCATATCCCCAACCTCAAACTCCTGAGGTTTCCTTTTCAGATCTGCGTAGGTCTTCTGACGGTCACGAGCCGCACTAATGCGATCTCGGATTTGCGCGATCTTATCTGTAGTTTCCTGAACTACATCGGGACCTACCAATTGTCTATCACCTGCGTCAGACCAACAGAGCGGCGACCTGCACTTGCGCCCATATAAAGCTTCGAATGGCGCGGCACCAATATTGGTGTGGTAGCTGTTGTTGTATGAAAATTCAACCAGGGGTAAATGCTTATCCCAGCTACCGCCTAAATCCATAACACATGCTCTCAGCATGTCCTCCAACGTCTGAATCGTCCGCTCGCTTTGACCGTCGGTCTGCGGGTGAAAAGCTGTGCTCATATTCAGCTTTGAGCCAAAAGCTTCCTGGAAGGATTGCCATATCCTCGATACGAACCTCCCGTCTCTATCAGAAATAATCGAGAGAGGTACTCCATGGCGTGTAACAATCTCTCTCATGTAAATCTCAGCCAATTTGCTTGTATTATCCTTCTCGCGGATAGGTAAGAAGTGTGCTGACTTCGTTAAGCGATCCACTATCACCCAGATAGTGTCATGGCCTTTTGGCGTTCTTGGCAACTTCGTAATAAAATCCATGGAGATTTCTTCCCACTTCCACTGGGGAATTTTTGGTTGCTGCAGAAGTCCCGAAGGCTTCTGGTATTCCGCCTTAACTTTGGCGCAAGTTAAACATTTGCTCACGTAAATAGCAACATCGCCTTTCATCCTAGGCCACCAGTAATAATCTTTAAGATCCTGGTGCATCTTATCCGCTCCAGGGTGGATAGAGTACCGCGACTTGTGAGCTTCATCAAAGATAACCTCTCTTAAACCACCAAACAGAGGAACCCAAATCCTTTTCTCAAAACACAACGTTCCTTCCCTGTTTGGCACCAATATCTTCTCCATCCCACGGAGATATTCTTCCTCAAGGTTTCCTTCCTTGAGAGCTTCCTTCTGTGCTGCACGAACGCGCGAGGTAAGGTCGGTTTGAATTATCATTTCCATAGCCCTAACCATTATGGGCTTGATTCTCTCTTTACGACTTAGGGCATCAGCGACCACATTCGCCTTCCCTGGATGATACTTGATTTCGCAGTCGTAATCGTTCAACAACTCGGCCCATCGCCTTTGCCTCATATTCAACTCCTTCTGGTTGAATATATGCTGGAGGCTCTTGTGATCTGTGAAGATCGTATGCTTTGTACCGTAAAGGTAGTGTCTCCAGATCTTCAAAGCGAAAACCACTGCGCCAAGCTCCAAATCGTGCGTGGTATAGTTCTTTTCGTGCACTTTCAGTTGTCGTGACGCATAGGCAATAACCTTTTGACGTTGCATCAACACACAACCCAATCCTTGACGCGATGCGTCGCAGTATACCACAAAATCATCTGTACCTTCTGGTAGAGCTAAGATTGGCGCGTTACAAAGCTTATCCTTCAATATCTGAAATGCTTCCTCCTGTTTGATTCCCCAATCAAACTTCTTGTCCTTCTGCGTGAGGAGTGTCAATGGTTGAGCGATCTTTGAAAAGTTCTCGATGAACCTTCGATAATAGCCAGCCAATCCCAAGAATTGCCGAATCTCGGTTGGCGTCTTTGGCATTTCCCAATCTTTGATCGCCTCGATCTTGGTGGGGTCCACGTGGATTCCATCTCCATTCACCACGTGTCCAAGGAATTGCACTTTTCTTAGCCAAAACTCACACTTAGAGAATTTGGCGTACAACTGTTCCTTCTTTAGCAGCTCCAGAATGGCTCTTAGATGCTGTTCGTGCTCAGCCTTCGTCTTTGAATATATCAAGATGTCGTCGATGAATACAATCACGAACTTATCCAAGTATGGCTTACAAACTCGGTTCATCAAATCCATGAACACTGCAGGTGCGTTTGTCAATCCAAACGGCATAACGAGGAACTCGTAGTGTCCATATCGAGTTCTGAAGGCTGTCTTCGGGATACTCTCCTCCTGTATCCGTAGCTGATGGTATCCAGATCGAAGATCGATCTTTGAATAGAAGCTTGAACCTTGAAGCTGGTTGAACAGATCATCAATCCTTGGCAAAGGATACCTATTCTTGATCGTCAGCTTGTTCAACTCTCTGTAGTCAATACACATCCGAAAACTACCGTCCTTCTTCTTCACAAACAAAACTGGAGCTCCCCAAGGCGAGAAGCTTGGTCGGATAAAACCCTTGTCTAACAACTCTTGAAGTTGTGTCGACAGTTCTTGCATCTCAGACGGAGCAAGTCTGTAAGGTGCCTTAGCCACAGGCGCGGCGCCTGGAACTAAGTCAATGTGGAACTCTACTTGTCTCTGAGGCGGCAAGCCAGGCAAGTCTTCTGGAAAGACTTCTGGGTATTCCCTCACGACAGGGATGTCTTCGATCTTTGGCCCAACAGCCTTTTTATCCATAATGTGTGCCAGAAAAGCAACACATCCTTTCTGCAAACACTTCCTTGCTTTCAGGCAGCTAATCATCCTTAACGGCGTCTCACGCTTCTCCCCATGAACAAGAATGGTCTCACCATCATCGGTCGGGATACGAATTATCTTCTCGTGACAAACTATCTCTGCTTTGTTACTCGATAACCAATCCATCCCTACTACCACGTCGAAGCTTTCCAACTGGACTGGTAGTAGATCGAGAGCAAACTCACGCTCTCCCAACTCGATTACGCAACCTCGAGTTGCCTCGTCAGTTTCTACTAACTTCCCATTCGCCAATTCAATTGAGTATCTAATTTACTAGCAGTTAAACCAAGCATATTCTTAAATTCTAATGATACGAAGCTATAATCGGCACCAGTTTCACACAAGATAGATGCGAAAGTTTTGGTTGTTAAAGAACGTACCAGTAATCATGCCTGGATCCTGGCATGCTTCACAAACTCCGATGCTGGGTGTTCTCTCACGG